>NW_027105601.1:385836-390073 GCF_000696795.3 Halyomorpha halys | reverse complement strand
CTAAAAATTGGAAATATACACAATAATGAAATGAAAATATATATTAGTTGATTACTAACGATAGACAAGGCAGTAGTAGATTGATTACATTATTATTTATATACATATAAATGTTTGCAACAAATAAATGATACAGTGGAAAGAATCTATAAAGAATTAGTTACAGAAATTAGGAAAGAACATTGTTATAAATTGCAGGAAAAGCCCCTCGAGTGCAGGTAGGCAAAATACGTTATATAAACAGAAATCTAAAGGTCAAAAGACCGTAGAGATAAAATAGTCAATGTGAAAGTAAAAAAAGAAAAGGAAGAAAAAGACCAACATAAAAAAGTTTAAAATGTAAAATAATGAGAGCCCAAAAAACAATAAAATGTATCAATATATAAAGGGCGTGTAAAAAACGGATATATTGACGGGGATTATTATGTAAAAAACAATGTTATAGAAAATAAGAAGAAATATGGAGAATAGGAAATGAAGAAATAAGAGATATATTTTTTCGATGGTCGTTGTCTTTTTTTGTTTTTATAGCCCTGATGAAGACCTAAAAATCAGGTCGAAACGTCGGCATAAATAAATATTTTTTGTTTATTTATGTTGTTTCTTTGCTGACCGCATCCCCGACCATCTTCTCCAATCAGTAATCTACGGTCAACTATATACACCTCATTATCACTTTTTGTTTTTTAGCCCTGATAACGTGAAATTCAGGTCGAAACGTCGGCACGAATAAATATTTTTTTTGTTTATTTGTGTATATTAGGTAACCGTACCCCCCCCCCCCGACCGTCTTCTTCACATGAAAAAAATACTGCTTAATTTTTCCTAAATCTTTTTTTTTTAAATCTTAAACGTGAAATAATTTTTTTTTTTTACTGTATTGATATGTACCTATTTTATTTAAAACGTGTATGTATCTGGTAATTCTTCCTACTACTTTTATTTTAATAATCAAGTTGAGAAATGTACTCTGGATTAATTTCATAATAGTGTGAACCAAGGGATATTCTTTCGACATAGACAAAACTCCTGAAATAGAATTCCATCACCAATTAATTGCCAGAATATCATAATTTACTCTATTAATTTGTTCTCTTCTTCAAGTATAATCGATTAAAGGGCAAAACAATTAAGAGAGATCCTGAAATGTATCTGTTACAAAACATAGCTCTCCATATTGGTGTCAAGGGCTGGTAGGGTCTGGGGACTAGTCTCCATTGACGTCAAACAGAAGGTTCATCATAAGATGCTAGAAAAAAAACAAATTTATTGTTATAATTAAATTAACTTAAATCAGTAAACATATTATCGCGACTGTCGTTATTATTACAACATTTTATAATTAATAATCAATGATTTCTGTATAAATAGTTCAGAGAGGTGTTTGGAACTTTACAGTTTAAATAGTGAAATAATTAAGTTTCTCTAACCGGAATGTACAAAAAGCCATACAATGTTAGAAGCAGATGGTAAGAGCTGCGGTCAAGAAAACAAAAAATTATATTAAATAAAAATTGTCAACTATTTATTTGCGATTTTCAATGTTTCGACCCACATTTCAGGTCTAATAAGATGAGAAATGGAGCTAAAATGAGAAAATACAAAGTAGATAAAGCTAATGTAAGGGTTTAAAAGTGATATTTAAATAAAACAGATACAAAGGTTTAGGCTTAAAAAAGCATCGACATAAACAAACTAATGTTAAATATTTAAAAAAAAAAAAAGGATGTTAAAGATGAACATCAAAAAAGAAATATTAACTGACACAGGAATGTGTAATGAACTGAAAAATACATATTTCCAAACAGATCTATTAAGTAACTAAGGAGACATATTAATTGTTAATGACTACGAATTATTTCATAAATTACTACTGCCTCATTATTATTAATATCAGGTCAAACCCAACCTATTTTAAAGAGTGTGGGAGGATCGAATTATCCTTCCATGGGGCAATTACAAAATACAAGTCAATTAGCCAACGCTTCAATTCGCTCTCCAAGAATCCAAATATCGACGTGTAACTAACATTCCTTCATGAACGTGGCATTCCACAAATGTCTGATCTCTAAAATAACCGATACTCTTCTATAACTAAATTTCCCTAACTGTCTTGTAAAATAAATATTTTTTTTGTAACACAAGCAAACAATTTATTTCAATGATGTTTTGATTAGTATTATAAACAGTTATTATGGAAATGTTTATGAAAAATAGTGGTTGTTATCTTACATATTTTCAAACAAATTTATTATTTAACCAAGAAGATATATTAACTGACACAATAATGAGTAATCAACTGAAAAAGAATAAATATTCCCAAACAAATTGATTAAATAACCAAGAACATTTATTAACTGACATATTAATTGTTAATGACTACTAATTATTTAATAAATTACTTCTGCCTCATTATTATTAATTTATCAGGTCATTATAACCAACCTATTCTGGGAGGATCGAATTTTCCTTCCGTGGGGCAACTACGAAATAAAAGTCAATTCATTCTGGCCGAAATCTAACCAGAGCCGCTTCAGAGTTGAGATTGCTAAGGCGACACCTCAACTTGCTCGGCTACAACGGCTTCTTAAATTAAAGATCCAAATATCGAAGTCACCAAAAAGTCCTTCATGAAATTGGCATTCAATAAATGTTTGATATAGGGTACATATACCTAGAATACCCTATATTCTGCAATAACTAAAATTATTGAACTCTTTTGTAAAAGAAATAATTTTTATTAAAATCACACAGTTAATTTCTTACAGTTTAATATTGTAAACAATTATTATGAAAAATACTGTTTATTATCTTATAAATGATTGTTTCCCACTATTAAGAGAGTGTTTTTAAGTAATTGTATGATTTCATAATAAAAAGGTCATTAAAATTTTCTAAAGTTTTTAAATTTAATTTTAATTACGTAGTCATGTGTGATGAGGATAACCCAAGTTAATGTAACACTTGCCTGTACAATCGTTTAGCAGTATCAGGTCGCTCAAGAGCAACTTGATCAGTTAATTTTAATAAAAGTTAAATAACAACAAGCCGGAAAGGAGTTATGAGTTATGGACCTTGGTCTAGAGATACCTACCAATCCAGTATTTTTCCAATAAGCAATGAATTATCGAGGTTGGCTAAAGATCTTTTTAGAGGTGAGCTAGCTCTTCTTAATATCTGTGCATCCTCCGGCGAGGGACGTCTCACTCTCCAACCATATTATTGATCAAGGATAGATCGGTTTTAGGAATGTAATTTCTTATTATATTGACTGGTCCTTGATTCACTTATCTTCTTTCATTGTGGTGTTAAATTACTTTTTAAGAGCTTAAATTTCTGTAATCAATTTTTCTTTTGTAACAGTCATTTATGTATATTTAGGGGTAGCTTCCATTGGTTCCATTGGTTGGCTTTACTCCCAGGGGCCCTTTAACTCTTATGAGCAATAGCATTACTTTTTCTTTTAACCAATAAAACAGCCTGTTACAAGTGTGTTTAGCTGTTAGCGTTCACACTCACTGAGTTCGCTCTTAGAAGTAGCGGCACACTTTAAGTGAGAAAACAATGGTCTTAAGTACTTGCTGTGCCATCTTTACCTAGTGCTGTCTTTGCTTAGTGCTATCTTTACCCCATGTCATCTTCTTTCGAATTCTTAGTTCTGGAGGTCAAAAGGGGTGATGATAAGCTCCTTTTAATAACGATATATAGACCACCAAAACATAGTTTTCATCACAAACTACGAAATATTTTAGAAACCTTTGTTCCTCTATACCATAATATAGTTTTAAATGGTGACTGTCATAGTTTTAAACGTTGATTTTTTAAAAAAATCCTACGAATCAAAGTTATTAAGTAATCTTTTCCATAGTTTTAATTTGTCTTTAGTAAAATATAACCCCACTTGTCATTCTATAACTAGTGATAGCTGGCTCGATATTATGTTAGTTGATAATAAAAATCTGAATAAAGTCGTTTCATCGGGACAATTATCGGTTTCCTTCTGTCGTCAACACGACATTATTTTTCTTTGTTATCGAATTGCAGAAGCTAAAAAATCTAGGACATTAACTTTCCGTGATTTTATTAATTTTAATCGAGATAAATTTGACGATGAACTCAATGTTGTTAGTTGAGATGAAATTAATAAATCGGATAATATTGATAATCGGGTTGAAATGGTAAACTTAAAACTTTTCTCTTTGTTAGATAAACATGCCCCTTATAAAACTATAATTTT
>NW_027105601.1:383561-384384 GCF_000696795.3 Halyomorpha halys | reverse complement strand
AACATTATTACTAATACTTATCTATAAATTCACACCTTACATCTAAATATTATACTTTTTTTTTCAATCTATTCTACCCAGGTCTAATAAAATTAGTCAAATTTAGCGATGAAAACATTTAAACAATAGGGAATCACATTGATTTTTTTAATAAGCTTGCCTTATCTTATGTTTAATTACCTATTTTGTCACTTTTTCATATAAATGTAAAATTTTTAATTGTAGATTAATTTAATACTTTTATCTCTCAGTTATGAAACAATATTATTTAACCTTCCTTACAATCAGGTCACGCTTATAATCTGTTTATTTCTTACTAGGATCAGTTACTTTTTGTTTGCCTTCTTCACATAATTATTAATAACATTATATATCATGTGAAATGGGTAGCAAGAATAGTAATTTAGTATCTCATTACTGATTTGTATATTTATTATCTTTTTTTCATAACTCTAATTTAAATTATTATTATAAAATTAAAATATTCATCTCTATTTTTCTTTTCCTTATATAACATTATATTTTTATTTCCTTAATTATGGTATTTTACTTACTTATAATTACCTGTATATGTACGTTCTATTTCCCACTTTTTCCATCACTTTATTTTTATATTTAGTAATTTTCATTCTGTACCTATCTTTGCTAACTAGATTTTCATATGTATTTTATTATCTATTCTTTCCTACTACTTAATTCCCATTCTGTACCTATCTTTACTAACTAGATTTTCGTATGTATTTTATTATCTATTCTTTCCTTCTACTTAATTTCCATTCTGCACCTATCTTTACTAACTAGATTTTCATATGTATTTTATTAT
>NW_027105601.1:374673-383401 GCF_000696795.3 Halyomorpha halys | reverse complement strand
CCATTCTGTACCTATCTTTACTAACTAGATTTTCATATGTATTTTATTATCTATTCTTTCCTACTGCTTAATTCCTATTCTGTACCTATCTTTACTAAATAGATTTTCAAATGTATTTTATTATCTATCCTTTCCTTCTACTTAATTTCCATTCTGTACCTATCTTTACTAACTAGATTTTCATATGTACTATTTTATCTATTCTTTCCTACTACTTACTTTGGATATTATTATTCTCATACTGCCCCTATTTTTTTTCCTCCATTGAGGTCCTATATAGCCTCAGAGTGGGGATAACAAGGTTAATTTCTCGGGGTCGCCGCGAAATAAATATTGACCAGACCAGGTGGGAGTCGAACCCACAACCTTCTGAACCACTGCGCTCTGGGACCCTCGCCCCACTCCGCTCAGCTGTCAGGTCCTTTATCCTCTATCTTATCATAATATTTCATTAACTATTCATGACTGTCAACACTATTTTTGAATCTATGATGTCAACTATTTTCATTTTTTTTAATCATTCTATATATTCTTTTATTCATTGGTTGTTATCTTATTTTTTCTTCTTAGCCCTGGTGAAGGCTAGAAATTCTGGCCGAAACATGGCACTGATATATAAATTTTTGCTTATTTGTGTTCTCTGCTGACCGCATCCCCAACTATCTGTTCCTTTTATATATTATTCACGATTAACAATCTTCTCATAAAATTACTGCTTTCATTGTCCATTATGTGATTATGTTATTGCCTTGCCTTATCATGAGCATATCTAAGAATCTTAATTCCTTCTGTTCCTTCCTAATGTTCTAATTCCTTAGTGAATTTTAGTCTTTCGTGGTGACTAGTGCTTCTAGCAATTTATTAACCTTATCTTTTTGCATATTATAAAATATATCATCTCCATGGCAATAAACTATTTTTTATGCAATTATCGATTATATAGTTATTTTACAAAATAAAATTGTTAATTCGTTGGTTATAATATTATACAACAAACAATAAGCAATGAATAAAGATTTTGATTTTTTTTTTACTTGTATTATCAATATATGATGCAATAATGCAAGATTCTCAATTGACTGCTAGAATTTTAAACACCATTTAACATATAAAAGCGATTTAATCTCAACAGATTGTCAAGAACTGGTTTAGCGACTTCCTTTCTCGGTTCAGACAAAAAAAAAATTATTTAAATAAAATAAAAGAATGTGGGAGAGATGACAGAGGATGGAGGTCACTGGTATTTGGCGAAGATCAACTGCGCACTTTCCCTGTAGCAGGTGGCTCTGCCCTGCCCTCCGGTCCTTATGGCTCACAGATGTAATCCAAGGTCTCTCTATTGTAGTGTACATCGCGGCTCTTCTTGGAGATGTTTACCTTTAGGTTTCGGACCAGCAATTAAACCCAGTTGCATGTATAATGAGTTTTCGTCTTAGATATAAGCTCACCGCTCGGAACTGGTTGCGTAAGGTTGTTGCAGGTATCTAACCGGTTGGAAGGAAAAGATTGAATCGATCTCTTTTAACAATAATAATTTATCGATTTTATTCTCCCTATTTCACTTTCTCAGATTTTCCCTCTTCAGTGATCCGCTATCCACGTCTGATCCGTTAAACAAATTAAATTAGCTTATAATTAGATAGCAGTATAAAATTAAACCAAAGATTCAACAATAGTCATAGCAGTAGATCAGTTTAAAAAACAAAAAAACAAATAAATAAATTTAAAAAAAAAACATATATAGATTTAAAAACAAAAAAGTTAGATAAAAGAAATAATTAAAAGAATAAATCAGTTAAGCACAAATTAGCTGGTTCATAAAAATCTAATTTCAAATGCAAACGGTCTAAACTTCCAAGCCATTACAAAAGGCTTATATATTTGACTACTTGACTATAATAAGTTCTATCTGGACATACGGAGTTGAGCTTTGAGGCTCCACTAAACCGTCAAATTCCTCTCGTATCCAATCCTTACAGTCCAAGATCCTTAATTCTCCTTACTTTATCACAAATCAAGCCATCCATCAGGACCTCTGTGTGCCATATGTTGCCGATTTGGCCAGAACCAGATACCAGTTCCATGACAAACTTCCCAACCATCCAAACCCAGTTGTTTCTAATCTGGCTTCTCCTTCAATACCTAATCCTCCTAAGCGTCTGAAAAGAAGATGGCCCCGAGATCTTCTTCTCTAGTGATGTAATTGGAGTTCTATCAATGGGTAGATTTTTGTATCATGTTATTTAATGTCCAATAGCAATTTTACTTTATATATTTTTATACAGTTGTAAATAACAATAAAAAAAAATTCAAATATACTGCGTCAACTTATGACTAATTGTTTCTCCAATCATAGAATATTTAAAAACAACAACATAATATTGCTGTTAAAACTATGTAAATAGAAAGATTTTGTATACAATTAAAAAATCTATAATTTGTTTAATCTTTTTTTAGTATTCATAAAAAATACCATGAAAATGTCTTTTTTCTTTGTTTATTATATTTCCCTTTTCAGGAACTAGCAAACAGAAATGAAACTTCAGAAAATCAAATGATGTATTAAAATTTCATCATCAAATTATAGTTTGCATTATCGTATTATAGTTTGCATTCATATTATTAGAAATACATCGAGTGTTGCATTGCCACTTCCGTTTCATCTTCAGCGTTCCCTCGCGTCACGAAATAGATTTATTCCATATAATGTTTTTTTCTTCAGTTGTAGGACATTGGTGAAGAAGTTTCACTTAAAAAAAAATCATATTTTAAATCTCAAACATGAAAAACTTTGCCTTTTAGGCTTTTAGGCTTCACGTATTCTGCTATCTCCCCCCTTCCATTATACCCCTTCCTCCAAGTTATAATTTTAACATCCATTTTTGTGTTTTACTTTCATTACGAAAAACCTATTTTGGGTACAATGAAACATATAAGATTTGTTTTCACTATTTTTTTTCCATTATCATGTTTAGGTAAGTCCATTCAGAATTAATTTTTAAAAAAATTTCCCTACTGTACTAATAAGAAATTGAAACAAGCCATGCTGGTTTGTGTAAACAGTTTGCCGGTGAACTAAACAGAAATTCGTCCTTGGGTGCGGGGAACGAATCCACATTATCTACGCCTTATCTAAATGCTTTAAATTACTCAACATTTTATTGAATAAAGTTTAGTCACTCATTGTTTTCATAAATTACACGATTTTACATGAATTATGATAGGAAACGTAATGTTAAGTACTTATCTTTAACGATTAAAAAATTATATGCATAGTTTTTAGATTGCTTATATATTTATTATAATGATAACTTGGTTTTAAGATCTCTGTTCGGCAATGAGTGGTATAAAAATTTCAAACAAACTTATTTTTTACTAATTGTTTGTTAGTTTGAAAAATGGTATATCTCTTGTTACAGTGATAAGTTCGTCTTATCTTAAACAGCATTCTTTGCCTTTCCAGTATAGAGTTTATTTCAAAACGTAACTTTCGGATATGAGAATGTAAGATATGTGATTGGTTTTATATATTTTTGATTAAAATTCAATGTTTGACTATTTTATTTTACTATTGGTTTTATTATTATTTTCCTGACTCGTTAATCCCTTTATCAAAGTTTTTCATAACAAAAAAGAATGGTTAGTGTAAACATTTGATTTATAAAGGGTTTTAAAAATTATTAAAGGTTTTGTCATTTAATATTATTTTTCTTTTATTATTAAATTTTTTCTAGCTGTCGTTAATCCCTTTATTAGTTTTTTCGTAACGAAAAAGAAGAAGAATGGTTATTATAACCATAAGAATTATCAAGATTTTTAACACTTATTAAGGCTTTAATGTTTTTTAAAGGATTTGTGTAGAATTTAGTGTATTACTATTTTTCTTTTATTGTTATTATTTTCCTGACTGTCGTTAATCCCTTTAGCAAAGTATTTTTCTTAACGAAAAAAGAATGGTTAGTGTTAACTTATGGGGCTTTAAAAGTTATCTAGGGTTTTGTTTATTTAAGGGTTTGTTTAAAATTTAATATATTTATATTTTTCTTTTATTATTATTTTCCTGAATGGATTTAATCCCTTCATTCAAGGCATAAAAAAACACACAAAAAAAAACAAGAAATAAAGAATGGTGGAATGGATGGAATGATAAATATGTGACTTAGTAATGGTTTGTGTTACTATTTAGTGTGTTGCTATTTTTCTTTTATTATTACAATTTTCAATTTTTCATTTTAAAAACATAACAGTCATAGATGTAATTTTTATCGTGGGTTCTAGGACTTATTAAGGGTTTGTTAAAATTTAGTGTATTACTATTTTTCTTTTATTATTATTATTTTCCTGACTGTCGTTCATCTATTAAAGTATTGTTTCCTAAAAAAAAATAATTGTTGTAATGTAATTGACATACTTTTAAGACTGCATTACAATTTTTTTTTTTTTCATGAAGGAAAGAGTACATTCCTCAAAAGTTTTCGACTTTAGGGGTTCAAAAAAAATCTTTAAACTGCATTCTTATTTAAATTGAAATTATATCTTGATTTTTGTTTCCTTAGTTTTTTATTTTCGATAATGTGCCTTTCAAAATATGTATTATCTAAAAATCGAAAAAAAAAAAAATCCGTTGCATACAATTTTTTAGAAACTACTTTAGCTCTGCCACACTGGTCACCCTTCTGTGATGGTCTGAACTGGTCATAGGCATCCACAGTTTATTTTCTAACTGACGCTTAATTAAATATTTCATATGCCCATATCTCGATCATTTGTGACAATAGAAGAAAATTAATTTTTTTTTAAGTTGATATCCTGAATCTTTAAAATAAAACAAAAAGAAATTTTAATAAACTAAATATTATTCTCATTAACCAATTTTGTTTCTTTTTTTTTTTTTTTTTTGGCCCCTAATGCATGTAACTTGAGCTTAAATATATATTATGTAAAATCTATATCGAAAAATGGCCCAAATAAAAAGGCTTTGGAATTTATTCATGCATCAAAATTTTATAATCTTTCCACCATATTGCCCAATGATCTCAAAATATGATTTGCGACGCAATGTCTAAGCTACTTGATAGACATCTATGGATTGTATTTTCCAATGTTTTTGTCCTTTTTTTTGTTATCTTTCAAGTGTACTTGTATAAAACCGTGTAAATAAAAATTAGGCCTATTTTATCTTTTTGAAGAGATGAATTATACCTAATACACGTGAAAAAACTAAACAAATATTTTTGTTGATAAATGTTTGGCAATGGCCTTGTGATAGCCGAAATTCTGTACAATCAAAACATTTTACTTTTTAAAAACTTTCCTCTTATCTACCTTGCTCTCTTTATTTTTTAATTTTTAAAAATTAATATGTTTCACATAACATGTTTCACATATTAACACTAAACATACCATAACGGGTCAAATGACCCATTTTGAACTTTTCCATTGAAAATGCACGTATAATTTTATTGCGTTTGCACATTTGACTTCATGACTTTTTCTAAGTAATGAATGTACAGTTATAAAAATATTTTTGTTTTGTTTATTCTGAGTAATCCTTGTTGTATACCGATATCTACCACAACAGGTCATTTGACCCGGAGAGAATTTTTTTGTTTTATGAGATTATCTAGTCATATTTGTAGTCAGTAAGTTGCACATTCTTCCAAAGACTGTTGCGTAAAGTAGTTCAACGAAAATAGCTCAGAATAATTTCAAGAAAATATCAAATTTTAGATTGAAAATAGCTTTTTAGTGTAAGAAAAAGTGGCAAAAATTGAAAGTCTTGGTAAGTACCTAGCTTATATTATATTTTGATAGCTATAGTAATACAGATCATTTTTTACCCAGAAAATGTCGAAGCAAACAAGACAGTACAAGTTCTTAGAAGATATAAATAATATTGGCGAGGAGTTTTCAGAAATTAGTGAAGATGAATTTTCTGAAAATGAAGATATATTGGTTGCAAATAAAAATGAGTTTGATTCTACAGATACTGACGATGAAGAGGAAAATATTGTGAATGTATGTAGTGGCCGAAAAAGAATAAGATTACTCTCAAGTTCGGAAGAAAGTGAAGTAGAAATAAATGAACAAAATGTTGTGAATGATGGATCTGTTTGGCAACAAATGCAAGTAGGTGGCATTATTTTGAGTAATTGTTTATTTTTTGTTTTAAAAACTTCATATCCTGAGATTTGAGAGAATTTGTAATTTTTTTTCCATAAAAATCATTTATTACTAAAGAAACAAAAATAGAAGGAATAAAGCAAAGGAATCATTCAAAAAGGAGCGATACATATCAATAAGCGAGTCGTTGGGAATCGATTAATTTAAAAAAATCGGATATCTCTTTTGTAATTCATAGTAATCAGTAATGCGTGAAGCGTTACGAAACCGGGTAGTTTTCTATTTTACTTGTGGTCATGGTACGTTGAGTGAAGTCCAATCCCAATAATTAATTTATTTCGTTAATTGTATTTAATTAATTATAAAAAAATTGCAAACGTCAAAGAGGTTAATTTTTTTGTTTTTCCTTTTAAAAAAAAACAGGTCAAACCAGCACTTAGATGTGGATCGGGACTTTGCCCCTTTTATTAAATGAATGACCTCCTAGTATAAATTATACAATTTGGTAGACCTTTTCGACTGATACGCAGTATGTTTTTCGTTATTATAGTACCCATAAATTTATTTTATCTTTCTACTCCATGTTTTGTAAATATTTGTCGCTGAAAACAAGGATTAGAATAAATCCAAATCAGCTAATATTATCTCTAACTTTTTTCATTTACGCATCAAACACATGTTGTGTGATGAAGACATCAATGATGCTTAGTGAATCAATGATAATGTTTGTTCCACTTCGTGGATCTGAAGTGGCTTACAGGTGCTTTATCTTTAGGGGCTTAGGGCTCTATCTAGTTTATCTTGGCCTCCTCTATGAATCCCTTGGCTTTGGATTTGGAAACTTTCCTTCGGAGGTTTGGTTTGGTGGACTTTGGCTGCTACTAACCACCAAAACGGCTAGGGGTAGTGCAGAAGCATCCACAATCCACAATTCAGGTCATAAAAAGATTTTAGTTATCGCCATGTAATATTTTGCATTACACTGGCAGACCTAGAAATACTTAGCAATTACTAAATTTAGGGATGTAGAGAGATTAATTGAATACAATTAAGAGTTTGATATAAATTAATATATTTAGTAGAAAGATAGTCCCAGTGATGGTCGATTAAGGTGTCAAAATAGTAGAAGAAAACGATTTATTGTTAACCAACGTTTCGCCCCACTTTGCAGGGCTGTCAGATTGAAAGAAAGATGACAACTTTGTTGAAACCCTACAAAGTGGGTTAAGAATAAATATTTTTCTTCTACTATTTTCATACTTTTATTGACCACCACCCTGACTATATTCCTACAATCTGTTTCATACTACTGGTATACTGATCAACTATCTTCTTCCAATATTATTATATTTAGTTATTTACATATTGGATTAATGATTAAGTCAATTGCTTCTTATATCAATTTAGTTTATAGTGGTACATAACATTATATAATAAAAATATATGGTAAAAAGATTGACTTCAGCGAGGCTCAACAAATCTACACTAAACTTTAACAGTTGTACTAACACAGAGACTTATGATGGATTATTTGAAGGCAGAAAAAAAAATCCTCCAACCAAATCAACATGATGAATTTTTTTGAAAAATGATTTTTAAGAGTTTCAGGCGACGCTGAAAACGAATATAATTTGCTTTATCCTAAAAATAATTGCGTGAACCTACTCTATTTCAAGCTTCATTATTTTTTAAATATTTTTAGTGAATATGAAACCATTTGATAGAATCAGTAATATTTTTTTCTTATTTTTCAAAAAGATAGAAATCGATGATATCAATTTAGTTACTAAAAGTGCATTCAATCGAATGAGTACTATAGCGTAATAATTCGGTGATGTGGCTATGATAGTAAACCAACCACACACATAAACCACCTACGTTTACTATCATTGTAGCATATGATTATCAGACCATTGGTGGTCTGAAGAACAATCAAGTCCGTATCGGACCATATCACAGACCTATTATGTTTTCGATAAAACGTTATTAACTTATAATTATTTTATCTTCAGTTGTTTGTCACAGTGTTACCCTTCTTATCACTACTCATCTTCAATGTACAATCTGTTCACCGACTTAATGCCCACACCACGCCTAAAAGATTGTCGACTACTCATTATTACTATTACCTGTCCTAGTTTTACTACTTACTATTTTTATCCATATTGTTCTAATTTTCTCTTAGTTTATTATATCACTATTCTTCCCACTTTTCAGATGGGAACAGATCTTTGTGAGATTTCTATTGTTATTTAATAACTTTATTTTTATTTTTTAATCAATGTATTTATATAAACTTTTTTTGTCTCTCTCTATATATTTACATACTGTATATAATATCTTATACATACACTTTTATATTTATCTCATATATCTGCCTATTGTAATATTATACAAGATATTTGATGATTTTGTCATTTCACCTATCTATATATTAGGGGTATTCATGATCTTTAGTTTAACATGTTAAAACGTGTTAAATGGAAAAACTCATTATTTACTAAATAATTCAAAAATACTATCCAAATTATAGTCTCAAAACATTTATTTCATTCACACGTCCAACGTTTCGGCCAATTCGGCCATCTTCAGGGACAATCTTAAT
>NW_027105601.1:336234-374283 GCF_000696795.3 Halyomorpha halys | reverse complement strand
AATTATTTAGTAAAAAATTGCCAGTCTCAAGAAAGAAATTTAAAGATTATAAATAAAAAAGGAAAAACTCATGTTAACTGGAGAAATAGACCCTTTTTTTAGCATGTTAAAACGATAAACATATAACATGGTTGAGAGTCTGTTAAATGGAGAATGACGTCACGCTACAGACGAGCTCGTCACCATTTTTTTTGTTGTGTTAGGTTACTTGCTCGTAGTTTTTATTTTGATCGTGTTAGTATTCCTTTGGATGTTTTTATAACTAATAAAGCAATGGATGACAATAATAATAATAATAATAATAATGTTATGACAGTTGATAATTAACTTAGCTTGACTCTCTTCCTTACCTGTTAGAAGATCAATTAGGAACTCAGTGGCGAAACTTTCACACAACTTCCACTTTAGGCATGTTCTAATAAATTACTTCAATCAAAACTTAGAAAATCCGCTAGCAGCTCTTATGCATTTAACATGACTTTAAATAGGGCTGCTCACAATCCTATACTTATAACATTTAACATGGTAAAACATTTTACATTTAACACAACATCATGAATACCAGTATTATAAAAAAACTTACCCTTTTTGAGGGTTAGCGAAGAAACGGGTACATTTTGTAACTGAGAAAGGATGTTCGACTTGGCAGTTGTCATCTCTGTTTCAATCTGACATGTACTCCCATCCATATTTATTTGTTATTTTTATTATTTTTCTTTATATTTTATTTTACTTGCTACTATACCTCACCTTTTCCATATTTATTTCACCCTCTGTTTACCTTTTTACACCTACCACTTTAACATGTCTATAACTAGTTCTAACGAATATTTTTCTAAAATTTATTACTCTAGATCTGTATTTAGAATTCTATCATACCTGGCTGTATCTATTAATAGCTACTTTCTAGTCCTTATATATGTATTTTTTTCTTAAATTATTATTATTATCTCTTTTATATATTTTATAAAAAATATATATTATTATTTTTTTACAAATTTTAGTAGTTTCTCTGTATATTTATTTTAATGTATTTTATTTTGTCAATTCTTACAGTGTTTGTATGTTTTTCATTTAGTCCTTACAAGCCATGCAAAGTGGGGCGAAACGTTGGTTAACAATAAATAGCTTCCTTTTTTAACCACCACCCGGGCTGTCTTTCTACAATCTATTTTAGTTTCAATTATTGTAAACCTAAATTGAAGCCTAATTTTATTGGTTTTCATAAGTATGGGAAGGCCAGAAATTCAAAAAATAGCTGAGTTACGATCTTATTCGAAAATCTGTCTTGTCCGAAAAAAGGATTAAAAAGACGAGCTATAGCCATCTAGTAACATGTCTTTCTCACACTCCTCATCAATATGGAGAGCGTGTGACAACCAGGCACAAATGCGAGAGAACAAAGCTGGAGGAATCTCCTTCGCTGGACTACAGGTAGTGCCATATGCTGGTAGCACGTTACTGACATTTCTAAATACCCCATCGCTCTTCTCTCAGATCATTAGTTTAATAAAAAAATAAATTAATTTATCAATGTTTGAACATTCGGCAGATTTATAACAATTTTTCATTTAATTTTAAAGTGGGGGAAAAAAGTAAAGAAAACATACATGGAGGTGACCATTATGTAAAACCCAAACCCTTCTTCGATATGATAACAATATAGCTAAGGTAAAGAAGTCCTATGATAACAATATAGCTAAGGTAAAGAAGTCCTATGATAACAATTACCTTAGCAATATTGTTATCATAGGACTTCTTTACCTTAGCTATATTGTTATCATAGAACTTCTTTACCTTAGCTATATTGTTATCATAGGACTTCTTTACCTTAGCTATATTGTTATCATAAGACTTCTTTACCTTAGCTATATTGTTATCATAAGACTTCTTTACCTTAGCTATATTGTTATCATAAGACTTCTTTACCTTAGCTATATTGTTATCATATCGAAGAAGGGTTTTGGGTTTTACATAATGGTCACCTCCATGTATGTTTTCTTTACTTTTTTCCCCCACTTTAAAATTAAATGAAAAATTGTTATAAATCTGCCGAATGTTCAAACATCGATAAATTAATTTATTTTTTTTTAAACTAATGATCTGAGAGAAAAAGAGCGATGGGGTATTTAGAAATGTCAGTAACGTGCTACCAGCATATGGCACTACCTGTAGTCCAGCGAAGGAGATTCCTCCAGCTTTGTTCTCTCTATATATAACAGACCTTCGTCCTAAAACAGATACTCGAAAAACTATGGGAAGTAGATCAGGATGTACACGGCTTATTTATCGACCTCAAAGCGGCCTTTGATCCCGTAGACAGAAACTATCTTTGGAAGATCATGACTGAGATGGGAATCCCCGGGAAATCGGTAAGACTGACAAAAGCATGTATGAATGATCCTAGATGTAGAGTTCTGATATTAGGAGAATGAGGTGACAAGAGGTGAACTCTCACTAATCTTCTTCAACATAGTCCTAGAAAAAGTGATTAGAAGAACATCACGTGAAAATGGTAGGATGCAGAATGAAAAATAAAATCTGGAGTACACGGACGACATTGCAGTCCTAGGAATTAACCAAGATGGCATGGAAAGACTCGCAAAAACTATATTAGGAGAAGCAGAGGGAATCGGTTTGCATGTAAATGAAGATAAAACAAAATGTGTGATTCTAAGAGGAAAAACCCACGTTAACGACATGGTCTGCGTGGATGGCAAATCGTTTCCCGAAGTTGTCAGTTTTAAATACCTCCACAATAACATTACTCAATGATCAACTTACTGTGATAGACCAGCGTATAACAAGCCTTCATCTCTCTGTCAAGAATACTGAAATCCCGAAAAATCTGAAACTAAGAGTCTACAATGCCATGATAAAGCCAGCGCTGCGAGACCTAGGCGCTAACAGGTAGACTAGAAAGCTGAATTAAGAGATTTAAACGAAAAGTACAATTAAACGAGCGATCTGGGATCAGAGCCTAACATATGGAGGAGAAGAAGTGAGAGTGACCTGTTCGGAGAGACTGGTCAGTCAATATTTCATGATATAAAGATAAGGAGATTAAGATGAGTAGGGCTTGTGGCTCGAAGCAATCCATCAGGACGCCTCTACACTACAATGAATACCAGTATAGTAGGCCACGTGAGAGGACAAGTATCAGATAGATAGACAGAATCAATAAAGATGCGATATGCAACATGCAGCAAACTGGAAAGCAGTAGCCCAAGATAGGCAGGTGTGGAGAAGGCTAGTTCGGGCGGCCTAAGATCTACAAGGTCGTGTATATTAAAAACATAAATATATATATGTTAATTTATTAATTTTAACCAGCATTATAAACATTTGATGAGTCTATACATTTAAATAAAATTGTACAATGCAGTGAATACTTACGTTGGTTGCTTAGAGAAGTACAGGATAAATGGGAGGGTAGTAGATAGAATAAAATAATACGTGATTAGGAAGAAAACGGGGAGAATGGAAGATTATGGGAAAAACAAGTCAAATATAGGATAAAAAAAAATATTAACGTAACCTAATTGTATAGATATATGTAAATAAATTCTGCTGGTATGTTTATTTTACAATATCCTAAGGACTGATTACTTATGGCAATCCATTGTATTTGGGAACCATTGCCTAATTATTGTTAAGCATTTCTCTCTCTAGGTCACCTGGAGCTAGATCTTTCATTAGTACCTTCTTCATTTCAAATTGAGGACAACAAACTTGATCTACATCTAGAATTAGAACCGTCCCCTTCTTGGAAGTATCAGTATTGTGTCACCTGCAGATGTCCCTTACCTGTAATCCGGCGAAGGAGATCCCTCCATCTTTGTTCCCTCGCATTTATGGCTGGCTGTCACACATGAAGATGGATACGTTCCCAGGTGGATATAGCCAACAGTCTTTCTGCTTCTAACTTTCTGCCTTTCTGAATATTTTATAAGAAAGTGCGCATTGAGACTCCGCTTAAATTATATTATTCAAACGCGCCTTATAACGTTACCTTGAATTAGCCTTAATAGTAAAATTGAATTGCTTTTTGTAGGTCTTATACAACAATACGCACTTAAAATGAAATTTATAACCACGCCTACCTTGGACTGAATCCTTGAATTTATAATAGTTTAATAGCTGTTTTGATAAGTCCCGTTTCATCCGTTGCGATGCATACTTTATACTTTGCAATTATCCGCATGTAATTACTTATTTTTTATCAATGTTATTATAATTAATGTTAATGTTATTCATATTATTATTAGGTTGTAGAAAAATATAAATATCTAGGTGTTACTGTAGATAACGTATTTTCTTGGGAACCACACATCGTAAATGTTTTAAAGAGATTAAGAGTATGCTCGCATAAAATTTATTATCTCCGATTTGTACTTAACAGGGAAACTTTAATAATGATATACATAGCCCTATTTGAATGAATATTAAGATATGGGATCGTATGTTGTGGTCCCAGTGCTGACAGTCATGTATCAAAACTTGCAAATCTAAAAAATCTTAAAATCGGTGGTACTTTACCACCTAAACTTTATTTTTATTATTAATTATTTTTATAGAATTATATTAAGATTTATAGATAACAAATTATTTAGAAAAGAAATAAAATATCTAAAAAATGTTAGAAACAAAATTAAATTTATGGAACCCTCCCTTAATAATATTTTTGGTAAACCTACTTTAAGCTATATGGTACCTGTTCAATCGCTTACCAGAAGAACTAATAAATAAATCAACCACACACAAAAAAAAAAAAAAGGAAATATTTAACTGGGTAGTTTCTTACTTTTATGATTCCCAATAATTGATTTTGCTTCACCAAATGACCATATCAGCCTGTATTTTTCTGACTCCACATAATTTATTTATTATATTACAATCTGTATTAGCAATGTATGTGTGTGCTTAGTAATAGATATTATTGAATCCTTGTTTTTATCATATTCTGTATCATCTTGTTTTAATTTCGTTATTATATTAATTCACTAACTGAGAATTTGCAGCTTTATGATTCACTTCATTTTTTTTAATAATTATTTTATTTTCGTTTTAGTTGTTGTTAATTAAAATATTAATTGCACCACTTTAGACCAATTTATATTGCACTTATCTAGCTTACAAATTTTATAGCCTCCATAACACCCTAATAGTCTAAACTATAATATTTACATTTCACTTATGTCTATTATTTTTATGTGTTATTTTGGCACTGACCGATAGATGTTGTCATCTGGTCAGACCATATTGGATGATTTTTTAAATGAATAAAATAAAAAATAAATAAATCAATGTTATTATTCAATGAACTTTCAAGCCCGTTCGCCTTATCTTCAAGTTATAACTTACTAACATATAAAATAATATTTACTAGTATGAGATTTTTTTATTAATATTGGCATTCACACGTTAGTGGTTCAGTTAACATTGCTTTTAAAACTGCCAAGATATTAATATTAGTGATCTTCGACTTTTAATGAATTGAAGAGTTTACTCAACCTTTGGATTTAATAATAAACTATAGTTTAAGATTGCATCTTTCAAAATTTTATCGTATAGATTCATTACCACGCATTGGTGGAATAATAGAGCCGAAGGATGTTATAACTGATGCTTGTTTTTTATTTCCTCAAAGGCTTGGTGTGTCGCAACCATTAAGCGCGTGGATACTGGTAAAGAGGTACAGTTCACATTCCTTCCAAGGTTTTCCCTGTGGTATGGCCTGCTTTTTCTCTAAAAAGCAACTTTGAATCCTATTTTCGAATTGTTTGACTATCTAATATAGAATCAAAGTTGCTAATTAATAATATTTATAATCGATGAATTTCCAACACATTAAAAAAGTCTGATCTACATGACTGTAATAAGGCCAATCTGGACATATGGAGTTGAGCTTGGGGCTCCACTAAACCTTGGAATTCCTCTCGTATTCAATCCTTACAATCTAAAATCCTTCGTAAAACCTCAATAATCCTTACTTTGACACAAATAAAATCATACATAAAGACCTTAATGTTCCCTATGTAACCGATCTAGCCCGAACCAGATATCACTCCTTCCATTATAAACTCCCTAACCACTCAAACCCCCTAGTTTCTAACCTCGCATCCTCTTGGATTCCTAACAATGCTCCGAGGCGCCTGAAAAGAAGATGGCCACGAGACCTGCTACTGTAAAATGTCATTAGAGTGCTGCCAATGGGTAGTTTCTCTACACGCCTGTAACACTCCAATTTAACCGAAATCAGATTTACTAAATGTATTATAATGTACAGTTTGACTCAGTTCCTACAGTATGGTTCTGCGCTCTGTTCTGTGATATATTTATCGGTTTTATTAACTTGTAAGTTCTATTATTAGTGTTGTAGTTCACTATTTCTTCATTTATTACCGCATTTTGGTCTTGTCTGTATTCGTATTTCGTCCGTATCTTGCCTGTTTATGAATATTCGGCTTAACTTTGGTAGTTTATAGGAACCCATTGAAAATCTGTAAAATTTTCCTTTCGTAAAGTAATAAAATGCCCCAATCTTTGAAGCTTGAGGTCGTGCAGTCGTGTTACGTCTCTTGAGAAATTTGCATACTGATATAATATTTATACAATCCTAATATTATAATTAATTATCTTATTAACTGAATATTATTTATTTTAATGTATTGCAATTGACCTTAGGTTCATATTAAAACATTATTCTTAGTGTATTGGAGAAGATGGTCGGGGGTGCGGTCAGCAAAGAAACAACATAAATAAACAAAAAATATTTATTTATGCCGACGTTTCGACCTGATTTTCAGGTCTTCATCAGGGAGTTGTTGGGAGAAACTGAGTTTAGCAGAAATCTCTGCCTACAACTCCCTGATGAAGACCTGGAAATCAGGTCGAAACGTCGGCATAAATAAATATTTTTTTTTATTTATGTTGTTTCTTTGCTGACCGCACCCCCGACCATCTTCTCCAATCAATAATCTACAGTCAACTATATACACCTCATTATTCTTAGTGTAGTTCTCGTATTGTTGTTTGGGTTTATGAAATTCTATGCAAATGGCGGCCATGAATTCAGTACATCACGCCACACTGACTCAACAGAAATATTTTCACTGGTGCCTTTAGCAGACCGAGAATAACATTAGGTCTTACTTTGTCTTCTATTACGTAATATATATAAATATTTAAAAAATATTAAATATTTATTCCGCGAAATGATTGTTTCATCGTTCAATAAAATCATGTTTCCCTTAATAATTTCCTAACGGTTTCTAATGACCATTCATTTCTTTACTATGAATATAGAAGCATAAATCACGCATAGAATGTTAGATTTCTCCGTTTACTAATTTAAGTGCTATAACACAAGAGACAAGAGTAGTAAGTATAAATCAATGAATCAATGAATTATCCGGTGTACACGGGTTATTGTAGGAAGTGGGTAGGTTGTGGTTGGTAAATGTTAAAGTTCCTCACAGTCCTGCCGACCTTCGATGAAAAGTTGTGTGTACAACGTGGCGCACATTGACTGCGCATGTTACTCAAACAGGAAGTCTCCTATCAGCGGTTTGTCCAATAAAAAGTTAGCGTTAAGAAATTACATAATTGCTTTTTATAAATTGTTTGAACAGTCGCTTAAAATTTGATTCTATCCATTTCATCAACAAAACAATTTTCTGACTTTTCATAATGTGACTTTTTAATTTTGTCTAATCTTGTTTTTCAAGATTCTGAAACTGGAATTAAATCCGTTTTCTTCCATTTATGGGAGTGGGTAGCATATTGGTAAGGCAATGGACTACTAACTCCAAGGACCCGGGTTCGAATCCTGCTGTGGCAGATAATTATTACCTATTTCCTGTAGCGGTTGAGTCAGCCCTTCGGGTTCGAGATCCCTACGTGGTCCACCCAGCCTCATAAAGTGGGTACCCTTAATTTGGTAAAAGTCTGGCGGTCGGGAGTATCTGACCAAATCACCTCCTTGCACAACCGTTGGTTTAGTAACAGTACTTCCTTACAAAGTACTGCACCCCGGACTCTTCATTCGATACAGATTTATTTTTTATTTATTTTCTTCCTTTATATACAGATTTTCCGAAACAATACTATCTATATAAGGTAATATATATTGGAGTGGTATGAATTTATGCAACACGTTAACAAAAATAAAAGATATTTGAAAATGAAAAAAAAAAAGGATAAAACGATTAAATTAATACTATGAGAAATATGTGACGATATACGTTCTATATACATGATATAATAAATTATAAATATAATAAATAAAATAATAAATGGATTTGTAAACTTAATTCCATATAAACACTTATTATTATTAATAATAATAAAGCCCTAACGCACCCTTTGGTTCGATGCCGATAACCACCAGGGAACAAGTCCGGCAAGTGGGCCTAGTGGTCCTTTTTTGCCAACCCCTGGCGGCTACCTAGGTTGCTGCCGCGTACTAACCAAGGTGGGAGTGTCAAGATTCATTCTTCGGGACCGCCGAAAAATGAATATTTAACTGCCCCAGGTAGGAATCGAACCCACAGCTTTTCGAACCAAGCGTGCTGGGACCTGGGCCTCAACCCGTCACGTCACTAATTAAATAATAACAAGCATTTCATTCATTTATTTAACTTCGCTTCTATTCCCTTATCGAAATTGATTTTTTCTATTTCCCATATAACTAAATACTTACACCTATTTACCTTTTCAAATGTATTGCCTCCTATATCAATATCACTTTTAATTAATGATATATAAATAATAACATGACTGTTACAGTTTTTATCATCTATATCCGTATATAAAAGTTATGCAATATATATACTGTTGGTTATTCTGTCCTAATGATACTTCTCCAAATTATTTTTATTTAATTTTTATCAAATTTTTCATTATCTAATGAAATACTGTTGAAGTTTACAAAAAAGTTCTCAATCTTTGTAAGAAAAAAGATTTCCTATCATTTCACTAACTAATATATCAGGAAGCTGTATAATCATAGAGATCAAATATCCATTTCCAATACTGTACCACGATTGGTTTATCATAATTGTTTATTACGTTTCGACACATTTTCTCATATTACTACACCCATTTTCATCAAGATTCATAATGAATGAAATAATGAAGGAAACCGATAAAATTGGAATGAAAAAGCTATTTAGGAAGGGATAAGGCATGAATGAATGCCGTATCGGATGAGAAATGACAAGGTGGCATGCATTGGCTATGCATTAGTCCGCCCGGGGAAGATTTGTTTTATTTTTTCTACTTCTACTGTATAACGAAAGTCCTCATCTCTGCCTGCTAATGTCGAGGGGTCCATGTCTTTCATGGCCAATCTTCAAACCCTATTTCAAAAAGAACCGTCAATTGTCCAAAACCCAGTGGTCATCAACTCCCATGCTTCATATTTTTTTTTTTTATATTTCAGTTATTATTATAATTTTTTTATCATTTTTATTTCCATCTCAAGATTCTGAGCTTTTTAAATTTGAGTTAGTTAATTATTTTAATGCGTATTTTATTGTGATATTTAAATGTGTTTTGATTTGGGTTTGTAGATTTATCTTGTGAAATAGGTTATTTTTTCTTTTAAAAAAATTAATACCAATTTTATATATTTTTTCTTCTACATTTAGAGCTACTGCTACACCTGTCTAATCTACTTAAATACGTAATTTAGAAATTGCATTCCTGAAAGAAGTGTCTGACTGTAAGTATACTATTACAATATTAAGAACCGTCAAGTAAGTTGCTTTAATCCACAAAATATCTTTTCCAAATATATTCATTGATTGGCATTAACCTAAAATTTCATTTGGAACAATTGACTTAAAGTTATATTTCCTAACACTCATGAATTACTTTATAACTTACTTATAATTTAAAATAAGGCTTAAATACGTTTGACATTTCTGCAAATTGAATGTACCTACAAATGCCTGATAAATAAAATGAGTAACAAATGTCGGATTCCACATGCATGTGCTTTCTAGAGAGTCAAATATGTTTATAAGATTTAATTTTTGTAAGATACATGTTAACATAATTACCCTGACTAATAATCTTTCTATAAATGTTTTTCTTTGTACCCTCCTGACGAAATAGGTTATTAAATACATATATACAGGAGGTTGTTAGTTATTTGTATACCTGGTGGTTTGTAATAATGTATATATATTCATTTCTATAATTTCATTTTTCTATAAATGTATATTTCTGCTACATAAAATGAAGTAAGTAATCATTTAAATGTTTGGGAAAGTTTTGAAACAATGTATTTAAAACTATTTTATTTATTTTAATTTGAATATCTTTATTGAAATTTACAACTGTATATTACATAATACATTTAGTAAATATGATCTTAGTTAAAATGGAGTGTTACAGGCGTGTAGAGAAACTACCCATTGGCAGCACTCTAATGACATTTTACAGTAGCAGGTCTCGTGGCCATCTTCTTTTCAGGCGCTTCGGAGGATTGTCAGGAATGGATGAGGATGCGAGGTTAGAAACTAGGGGGTTAGAGTGATTAGGTATTTAAAAGTATTAAAAATTATATTTGAAACAATGTACTTAATTGGTAGTATTTTAAAATATACAATCTTAGGGTGTAGTTCATTATTGATTCCAAAGGTTGTAGAAATTCTACAATTAACTATAATACGGAGAGCATAAAATAGTACTATCTGAGCCCAAACGTGTGGATATAGGACAATGTCTTCTCTAAAAGGCCTTTGATTTCTGACAAAAAAACGATACTCAAAGAGTCGGCCACAAATTCAGGACAACTTGTACCAGTCAATGCAGAAAAGCCTATCCACACACTTGAACATCCGCGAATTCACCATAGTTTGGCAAATGTGTAGCAGAACTTTTATAAATATATTTGATTGGTTAAACATTTTAGAAAATTAAATAAACGTTATTTCTTTACTTTTAATTCATCTACTCAATGCTGAACAGTTCGTTCAGAACGATGAATCAGCAAGACCCAGGACAAATAGAAAAGAAATGTAAGCATTATCTTCGTTATGGTAACACTTGCCCTATAGATCTAGGAGTCGAATGTTTTAATAAAATTAAAACTGAATGAAAGGAGGTTCTAAAATTAAATTATACTAGAGGATTAGTACTTTGAGTATGATTTTTTTTTTTGTATGGTTGTAGTCTTATTATTGGTATAGCAACCAGGGCAGCAAACAGTACTCAATTTTCACTGAGCCCCTCCGATTCATTGGGCTTCCTAACTCCTGTGGTTGATAGCATTACTAGTATAGACAAAACAGTGAGTAATTTCGGTGATGTTTTCAACCAATCGTGTTCACAATCGCTGCCTAAACTTTCAGGAGTTACGGCACTCTTTATAAAATTAGAAAAAAATAGTCCCTTTTGTATTTTCCCTTTACCCCATAAATTCCCTTGACCCTTGTCCTCATAAATTAAAAGGAACTAAGAAGTTTAATTATTTCAAGAAAAACCGAGCAGTTAGTCACTGCTGTTGATAGGAATGGATTTACTCGAATCAATTCACTTTTAAAAAGTGATTCATGATTTATCAAATAATGAAAAATACTTATTGTAAATGTTTAATTTTTTTTTTTAATATTAAATAAGTTAATTATATTTACCAGTATGTTGTTAATAATCAAAATTAGTTCCAAAAAATGATATCAGAGGACACCCTAAAGATATGGTACCCGTTCAATCATACTTAATTGAAGATAGCACTGGCAGAAAAGGGAGTTATTCCAAGTTCTTGTAACCAAATAATTGTTAAAACTCACTAATCGGAATCGAACCCATTCCCTTCTTGGCTGGAGCTTACTGAAGCGCTACTGCTGGTCTATACTGTAACTACTGGAGCCACCAAAACCGTTCGATCCGACATGACGAACCTAACTGCCAACTATGACACAGGCATCGTATATTGTATTGTGATATATATGATTTTTTTCTTATAAATAATTTAACTTGTATTGTATATAATCATATACATTATACATGTATAAACATTTATTATATTTCTCGATTTATACCTATATCAGGTTTCATACGCCCATATCTCGGTTATTTATGAAGATAGTGGAAAAATATAATATAAAATAAAGGAGAAAAGTTTTCGTAATTAAGACTAAAGTCTTAAAAAATCAGAATCAAGATGTTTTTAGTAGGACCACGAAAAAATAATGCATATTTATTTATATTATATAACTGACGAAACTACGTCGTTATCACTACCACACCAAGGCTGAGTGTGAGTAGATTTTTTCTTCACTACTTACTATCAAGACAAAATTTCGAAATAGATTATAGGCGAAAAATGACATGAGAGTGGCACTGTCCAAAGAAAAACCAAACATAGAAGAATTAATTCAAACAAACCACATGTACCCATGCAATTAAAATTGTTATTTAAATTTAACATTTCAATAGCATGTAATATTTTCTGAATACAAATTTTTTTTGTGAATAAAAAATGTTTTATTCACGACCAATTTTCACAGAGCCCTCTGTTTGAAAGTTTGAGAACCGGTGTACTGGTGTATTTCCTGCTGTTGTGCCGGAATCGGTGAAATGTTTGCCCCGATTTTTGAGGTTCAAGGCTTTGGGGTAGACAATTTCAAATATCTCGCTTCCACAATAAACTCAATAAATTAGTAATGGACTGAGATAGTCCAGCGTATAAAACTGTCTGAGCAGAGCCTTCTCTTTGTCAAGAATACCCAAATCCCTAAAAAACTAAAGCTAAGGGTGTACACTGGCATCATAAAGCCAGCTTTGATATACGGCTGTGAGATCTGGGCTTAATAGGTTGTCTAGAAAACAGAGATTTGAACGGAATGTAGTCCGTAAAATTGTAGGAGCTATCTAGGATCAGAGCCTTAACACATGGAGAAAACTGTTTGCCGAGTCTGATCTGTCAATATCTCATGAAAGCAAGGAGACTAAGAGATGGATGCAACATGTGGCTCGAAGCAATACATCAGGATGCTCTACAATGAATGTCATTTTAGTAGACAAGAGATCATGTAGGAGACCAAAAACCAGATGGATTGACAGAATCAACAAAGATCCGAAAGAGTTGCATGCAGAAAACTGGAAAGCAGCAGCTCATGATAGGCAGGGGGAAGGAGGGGGAAAGGCGCGAATGAAGAGCCATTCGTAGTCGAGGGAGTTAATTCAGTCAAATTGAATGGCTTGTGGCTGAAGCGGCGCCGGTTCGAACCCAGACTAGGGGGATCAACTTTTGTTTCTGTGCCGGTCCAACGAAATGAAAACCTGACCCCTCCCCCTCCACCATGGTTAGAATAGAGTGGTAACCCGTAGCTAACTCCCCCCCCCCTCCCATATCAGAAATGACGAGAAAAAGGGGTCATTAAGATTTTTAAAAAAGTAGGCCTAGAGAAGGCTGTTTTGGCTGCCAAAGCTCTATTATAAGATCTTTTATAAGGACCTTCTTAGAGCCAACATAAGAAAAAAAAGATACTTTAGTGTAATTAAAATCCGACAAAGTTTCCTCTAATTTACTAGAATTGAAACTAAGTGTTTTATCAGCGGATGATCCGAAACACAATTCATTAATTGCTTTATATCATCTAAGCAATCCATTATTTATATCCTTCTTCATCATAAACCCATAATTTCTTTCTTAGGATATGAATTATTAAAAATTGATAAATAAAAGAGATTTTATTTAAGAAAGAGAGTTCCCCTTCATCAAATTCCATTTTAATTCTGAAATAATAAAATCGTCAACAAATGCTTCAAGTTTCATTTAACTTAATTTGATATTGGAAATCTTCATCTTAAGATTGAAGCATTATAGATATTCGTAAAGGGAAAATATCTAGGTAAAATATTATAGATATAATGCTATATAAAGGTTATTATAAATAAAGGTTATCGTACGTAGAATGGATTATTTCAAACGATCAATTTTATCCAGTCTTTAGTACGGAGCTAATTTATACAATCATAGTTCTTCTGATATGTCGTTACGCATATTATAAAATAAAAAAGTTCTTATCATAAAAGAGAACTGATAAGATAATAAATATTGAGCAGCTGTAGCGTAAGTTGGAGAGGGGATGAACGCCTGCTTGAAATAGGTCATTTAAACACCATATGTTATTTAAATTATTTTTTCCTTTGTTTTTTTTTTCTTTTCTTTTTGTTTCTAATTTTAAACACCATTTGAATATTCCTAGCCAGATCTTACTTTATCGTTCTATAGCATCTCTTCTTTTGTTGTGATACGTGGCAGAATTTTTTGCTAGGTGTCATCTTCAACAATACCGTACTATGATGGCGAAGTTGTGATGATTGTTATTTACTTGGGTGGAAAATAAGTCTGTCATGCTTATATTGGATGTAAAAAAAATAATAAATAAATAAAATAAAACATTAAATTAAAAAAAAATTAAATTTCATCAATTATCAAATCAGACTTTCCCTTAATTATCTGAACTGCAAATAACGTAATTATCTAAGTAAAGGTAATAGATAATTAAATGACCTAAAGTAAGAAGAATTAATAATCTATCCACAAAAATTAAATACTATTACAAATTTAATAATACTAATAATATTTATATTAATAATTAAATACCAAACAAATAATCTCGAAGGGCCGAGTTTAGCAAGTTGAGATAAATATTTAGTAGTTATAAAAACGTCCATTTAGTTTCATAATTTTTTTTATTAATTTAACACTCCTACGTTTCGGCCATTCAGGCCATTTTCGAGGATCTTATTACACTATCACAGCCAAAACCATAGGTTATCCATGGTTATTACTCATTAACACATTAATTATTTAGTATCACATATTATAGTATTTAGTAATACACTAACTATTTTATAATCTCTGTTTAAATTACTTATTTTATCAACACTAGACTTCTATATTGTTATATTGTCTAGAGATCTATATTATTATGTTATCTAGATTTATATTTGGGATTTATTTTCGTTATTTAAAAATAATATATGTGGGGTAAAGTTCCTATAAAATAATGAATATATATTTTTATTTATATAAAAATATACATATTTATATCTTTTTCAATAACAAATTAGCAATAGCCTTATCATCCTCTTTTACCAACTTATGTTTAACAGCGTAAAAAAAATCTTATTTTGTTTACTGCTCTTTATTTTATGTACTTTAGATAATTTAGGAGTTAATGCAAATAAAATATTTGTACAATAATCTCTCCGATAAAAAAGAAAACAAAAAAACATTAAATGCCGTAAGTCGATATGATTGCCGAAATATGGTTACCAAAAACTTTTCCACCGATATCAGCAATCCAATAGATTCTTTTGGTACTATCAAAACATTAGATATCTGATTCAATATTTTCTTTGTTGGTAAATATAAATTATGTTTTGGAGATAAAACAGTGCTATTTTTTAAGCTTTTTCGAAGTTTAGTATTAAATTTTCTCAAATGATCGCATTAAACTCGAGGATCTTTTATTTATTACTACGGTTAAAATTTAATTTATGGCTGTAAGTTACTTAATTTTAATTACTTTATTTATTTCGGTAAGTAAAAATAAAAATAAGTTCATTCTATTACTATCGTACGATGATATTTACATTTTATAAATATTTCATTACTTCAATGATGGTACTACGTAATGTTAAATAATAAAACTGTATTTCATATGAATCTTACTACTAACTAAATTTGTATTAAAAAAAAAATTAGGACTTTTTTGTTCTTATTCTATAGTATTATATTCGTTCATAAGCATTCAGACATTTTTAATAAATGTAAGAGAGCACATTTACACCATATTTACATAAATATATAAGTTAAATAGTAACAAAATAGTAAATAGAACAAAAAAAATTAAATTTAGTAAAATAAAATCTTGAACACATTCATTCCTATATACAACATTCACATTTAGTCTGGTGAACTCCAAAGCAAGCTTATATAGATACATAATTCAGGCATCAATAAGAACATTAAGATTTCCTTTTTATTGTAAAATACATTTTATATTTTATTTATTGATACATACAATTGTATCAAATATATACAACCAGTCAATTTGATGTTGATGTCTCGATGCCATCTTTTTTTCAGACGCCTAAGAGGATTATCAGGTAATGAAGGAAAAGCCAGGTTAGTAAGTTTATCATGCAAGGATTAATATCTGGTTCTGGCCAAATCGGCAACTTATATAACATTGAGGTCCTGGTGGATGATATTATTTGTGAAAAAGTAAGGAGCATTAAGGATTTTACGAAGGATTTAGTAGGAGTAGTAGTTTTTATAATATTTGACAGTTGTTCGAATAAAATTTTTGACTTTTGAAAAATATATCTAAGGAACAGGAGGATGTACATATCTCTGCCAGAACTCATAATGAACGTAATTTAGCTTACTATAAAATAGTTCCTGATATATATCTTCGTAAGGGTAGTAGTTTTTATAATTTTAGCATATGAATATAAATTTTCCACATGAAATTTTGTCCAAACAAATATGAATCAATTTATTGTAGCAAATATCATGAAAAATACTACTTCTTCGAAGTAAAACGTTAAAACTACTTTATAGCTCTTTAAACTAGCTTTAATTAGAGTGCTATATAGTCCATTAAACTAAATTTGATTTGATTGCTAATAGACATATGTACGTCAAATGGTTTTTGAGATATAGATTTCTCGAAATACATTCACTAACTTCTGATTTTTTAGTGCATTTTTTATGAAATGTTGCTTATTAATAAGCTATATCTCGGGAACTATTGAACTTAAATAGCTCTATTAGGGCTCATATTTTAGCAAATTCACTCTACTTTAAATGATATTTTTTAGTATTGTTGGTAATTTTAAAGATATAGAGCTCTATAGCTCAAAATGAAACATATATATTTTTTTTAACGTTTTGAAACTATTTTGTATTCTCCTACCTTGGCAGACTCATCAATTGAAACTAATAATTATTCACAGTTTTTCATTAAAGTAATAAAAAAAATGGGATAAAGTAACTGTATTTTCTCCTCTTGGGCACTTGTACTATCTTACCATTGCTAGAACTGTATTATAATTATTTACAATAGTTCGTTTCAGTCTTTAAGGATAATTTAAGGAGTAGGTCAAGTTAAGAGTTTCTCATGAAATGTGATGAACTTAGATGTAATAAGGTCTGAGACAAATGAAATGTTAAGGTCAGGACTGTTAAAACGAAAGGAATGTCTACAGCTGGTTGCGACTGTTAATTCGATGTAGTATATCATCACAACTGGAACTGTCATGATTTATGAGAAGCCTCGGGTTAGTTAAATAAATCAATCTTCATCACTGCGGAAGAAGAAATTATTGATGATATCATTAATACTCATTAAGAAGAAGAAACTTTCTGTGCCAACTCATTTTATTCCGGAGAAGGTTCAAGAAAAATGTTTAGTTTAAAAATAAAATCAAGCCAATTCCAAGCTATGTGGTTTCAACCTATTCAACATTATAGAAAATATGTGGAGAAGATGATCGGGGGTGCGGTCAGCAAATAAACACAATTAAACAAACAATTATTTATTCGTATTTCAGGTCTTCATCAGGGATAATAAAAGAAAAGAGATAATAGAGAAATAGAGTAAATTATGATATTGTGGCAATTAATAGATAATCGAATTCTATCTCTGCAGTTTTCTGTATGCCGAAAGAATATCCCTTGGTTCACACGATTATGAAATTAATCTAGAGTACATTTCTCAAAATGATTATTAAAATAAAAGTAGTAGAAAGAATTACTATGTACATATACGTTTTAAATAAAATCGGTACATATACGTTTATTTTATTTTATTTTTTTGATAGATTTATTTATTGATAGATATTACAATCTGCCACACAGTTGTGGGCAATAGGTAATAGTGATGAATGATATCATACATACTAAAATAAAAAATAAATAAATAAAATTAAAAAAAAATAATAATAAAAAAAACTCTCTTAAAATATATACAAACAAAAGAATAGACAAGATGAACATAATCAAACTATCTGTATGAAAAATAAATAAATAAAATAATATAATGATAAAATAATATATACAATATTTACACAATTGACCTGAGGATACCTGAGCCCACTCTATCCCCCACGTGTGAGGGGTAGAACAGAGCTCAAGAGATCCCAGCGCATCCCTCTCGCCGCATCACTGGTAATGAGCCAGTGGAGGCTGAGCAATTTCGCTAAATAGTTCACGTTTAAGATTTAAAAAAAAAAATTAAGCAGTATTTTTTCTAAAAACTTTTTTTTCATGTGGGAAAGATGGTCAGGTGTTGCGGTCAGCAAATAAACAAAAAAATTTTATTCGTTCCACCGTTTCGACCTGAACTTCAAGCAGTACTGACAAAAATATAAATTTTATAGTGTATTAAGGTTATTTGAAATGTTCATACGTTTTAATTTCAATTCAATTACTTCTGATTGATAAATCTGTACCGGTACAAACCATGATGGTCAGGGGTGTAGTACTTCGTAAGGAAGTGCTGTTTCTTGACCAACTGCTAAAATCGCTAAATTTTACCCAATTAAGTGTTCCGACTTTATGAGATAAAGGGTTGACTCACGGCTACAGTAAAAGAATAAATAATTGTCTTTCACAGCCGGATTCAAACCCGGGTCCTTGGAGTTAGTAGCACAGTGCCTTATCTCGTTAAGTATATATATATGCTGTAAATTTTTTTTATTATTCACTTTCAAATATTTGTTAGTATGTAGAGTATAATACGCATGCAATATGTGGAACAGTTCTCTACTATTGCAAACATCGTTTAGATAACTCATCATGGAATTTTAACGTTTGTAAAACATATAAAATAATAAAGGAATAATAAAACATGTTTATTTCTTTCATTATATGTGTTATTATAACCAAGATCTCGATTTTTTTTTTCAATTTAAATTCTAAATTTTGTAATTTAAAATAAAATAAAATAACCCATCTATGTAAAACTAAAAATGGATTTTAATCTTTATAATAATTATTTAATGTTAAGTGTAGAACAATATGTTGGTTGAAATATGGACAAAGCTACTTCATCTGCTGCCCTCTTGCAGAAGGGAGGCTACTGACTGATACCTATTGGGCGTGTGCCTATATAAGTTGAAGCCAGAAAAACATGCAACACCACAAAGTTTTCATTTAAAAAAACATAACCTAATATAATATAAATAGTTTATTATTTCTGAGTTTTAAGAATTATGTGACTTTTGGTTTTTTAGTTGTGGGCTTGTTGATTTGTGTTTTAACTTATTTATTTCCTTAACCTATTTATTCATTAAATTATTATTTTTTAAAAACTTATTTATTCATTCAAGCATTTCTTTTAACTAACTTTTATGTTTTTTTTTATCTATATATTAGTTTTGTTTTTTAAATTTATTTATTTATTTGTTTTTCTGTAAACTGATCTATTGCTCTGACTATTATGTCCTTGGTTTGATTTCACATTGCTATCTAATGATAATTTTTTTTTAACGGATCACTGGAGGGGGTCTGATAGAGTGAATTAGGGAGAATAACTTTGTCATGAATTTAAATGAAATAAAATTTTCAGATGGAATGAAATTATAAAATAGAAAAAAAAAATTAAAATATTTGTATTTAGTGTGTAGACGAGTATTGATTGTAAAAGGAACTGTAGGAAAAAACAATTTTTTTTGTTATATCATGTAAATATATGTCCGATAATGGATTGCTTGGTATGCTACGTAATGTAGCAATCCAATGTATTTGGGCATCATAGCTGAATAAAGCATTTCTCTCTAGTATGAAACAATGGTCTCCATTATCCCCAGAATAGCATTAATAATTGCCATTATGGAATTTTAACTCTCGTAAAATAAATAAAATAAATACAGAACAATAGGAAAATATGATCGTTTTATTAGTCATGTTATTAAGATGTTCTCTTTTTTTTTCTTAATTAATTTTTTCACAAAAGGATAAAAAAAAAAAAAAATCTGCGCATTAATTTTAATTATTGATCTATGTTAGGTAATTTACAAAAAAAAAAGCTGCAAAGAAATAAAAACTTACCAAGTTAGATAATTAAATAAAAATTAAAACCTACAATTAATTGTCAGTTGATGATATTCGAAAATAGTTTAATTTAACAAACTAGCCACTAAAGGATTATAGAAACAAAATCTATAGGAAAAGAAAAATATGTTTATTTGTTTTAATAGCTGTATTATTAAGGTCTCTTATTTTTTTTTATTAATTTTTTTCACAAACGGATAAAACAAACAAAAAAACACCGGCACAGTAAAGTTAATTTTCGATTTAGTTAGTTAATTTACATATAGTTAGATAATTAGAAAAAAATTAACTTAAAAAAAACCCTAAAATTAATTGCCAGTTGACTATATCCAAAATTAGTCTCATTTAACTAGATAGCCCCATTCAATAAATCTATAGGAATAAAAAATATGTTTGTTTTAATAGCTGAGTTATTTAGGTATTTTTAATTTTCGATGTAAAGTTTAGATAAGTTAATTAAAAAAAAGTCAACCAATTCAAAATTTGCCAAGTTACAAAAAATTTTCATTGATGATATTCCTAAACATATTCATTTAATGAAGTAGCCACGTTAAATAAATCTATTGGGATAGAAAACTATGTTTATTTGTTTTAATAGCTGTATTATTGTTTCTTTTTTTCCTTAATTTTTTTTCACAAAAGAATAAAAAAAAACACCGGCCCAGTAAATTTAATTTTCGATTTAAAGTCTAATTGAGGTATTTTACAACAAAAAAAAATTGCAAAGAATTAAAAAATTACCAAGTCTAATTGAACAAAATAATCACTTTAAATAAATCTATAGGAACTGAAAAATATGTTTATTTATTTTAGATCTGTGTTATTATTGTTTTTTATTTTTTGTTTCCTTAACTTTTTCACAAAGAGATAAACAAAAAAATTACCGGCACAGTAAAGTTAATTTGCGATCTGGTTAGTTAATTAACAAACAGATAGTTTAAAAAAACCTACAATTAATTGCCTGTGTCCTATATTCAAAAGTAACCTCATTTAACAAAATAGCCGCGTTCAATAACTAGGAATAATAAATATGTTTATATGTTTTAATAGCTGTGTTAGTAAGGTCTCTTATTTTTTTTTTCAAGTATTTTTCAAGAACGGATTCTAAATCTGAATCAAATTACAAAAAAACCAAAACCTACCCAGGTGAATCGATACATCAATTGCTTATAATAGTTCATTTAAATAAATACATCCAATCATTAAATCTATAGGAATAGAAAAATATGTTTATTTGTTTTAATAGTTCTGTTATTAGGGTTTCTAATTTTTTTCCTTAATTTTTTTTCACCAACGGATAAAAAAACAACAAAAAAATAAAATTAATTTCGATCTTAATCTGAATCAAATTACAAAAATATCAAAACCTTCCAAAGTAAATTAATACATTAATTGTTAGTTAATGATATTCAAAAATAGCTCCATTCATTAAATCTATATGAATAGAGAAATATTTTTATTTATTTAATAGCTGTTATTTTATTAAAACCCTTTTCAGTGTGAATTTTGAGGCAATGAAGATAACTGGTTCGACTCAGCCGAGCCAAGTCGAACGCATTAAGCTTACAAAAGAAATAACTAAATTTAGATACGTGAGAATTGGTGATGTATACGTGACTGGGGGCAGGCTTTGTGTCATCCCAATTATAGTTGTACTAAAAATAATTTAAGATGGGCTCGCGCTCGTTTTCATAACAAATTGAGAGTGAATCGGCGAAGCCATTGTGTGCACTTGAGTGGGCCGAGGTCGCTTAGGGTCGATGGCCGGGGAACTTAAGCGGCGGGCAACCTTCATCAATCAATCATAGACTGGCTACAGATCATCAGTGGGTCCTTCATTAATTTATTTAATGGTTCGGTAGACTCGTTTTATTCCTATAACCCTCTTAATTCTGATATTCCCATTATTAATTTTAGTGGGTCAACTAATTAGAACTTGTCACCAAAGTAATCCCTAATCCATATTGATTTTCTGCACTATGTTCCCTTTCATACAACTTAAAAATCTAAATGATCTATTTATTTGATTAAGCAGTCGAATCGGACATATATATAATTAAATAGAAAAAAAAAAGATTTTTTACTTCGAACCAGTTATTTTAGGCAATATTTAATTATTTTAAGACGAAAAAAAAATATTTATAAACTTTTTTTTCTCTTTGATATCTCACTAATACAAAACATTTTATATATTTTGATCACTGAGAATATATTTTTTTTAATAACTCACAAAATTACAAGTAGTAGTTTGCTTAGGTCACGTCCATATTTCTCATTTTCCTTTTTTTAAGAATTTCCTTGAATGAAAATACTTTCATTTACATGAGCTGTTTGCCAGAAAAAAATAATAATAAACTAACTGAAATCGAAGTAAATATTCAAATAATAACAGCCTTAAATAAAATTTATAGAAGGATTAATTTTATTTTTTTGTTTTGGATCAAGTAATTTTTTTTTATTTGTAGTTATATGTTTATAGTTAACAATAAAAATTTTTAATGTTGATAGATTAAAAAGATTTTTAAAAATTGATAAATAGGAATATTTAACAAAAAATTAATAAACGGAGATTTACTTTTCATAAAGTTCGTTTTTTAGGTCAAGTATAATAATTTTTTTTTATAAAACATTCACTATTCAATATATAATAAAACTTTATTTTGATTATATTTTTATAACTAGATCTGAACATTCATAACATCTGATATGGTTATTATATCAATTGTTTGTTTGTTTAGTCTTGTTTAAAGGCGTAAAACCTTTTGTTCATCAACGTCTATGGACTATTATAATTATAAAGATGCACACACACATAATCACACACCATACACACATTTAGCCACGCACACTTAAACTGAAATAATATAATAATACAAAAAAAAATTATGAGATAATAATAATAATAATAAAATAAAAAATTAAATTTAAAACCAAAGAATGCTATAATTTGATCGGTGAGAGCTTCAGAAAAATTTGAGGTCAGTCCTATTCTGCTTAATGTTGGTAAATATTGAGGACTTTCTTCAAAAATATGTTTAATCCTGAAAGTGGAATGGCAATAGTGGCACGTTGGAGGTGGTAGTTTTCTGACCAAGTGAGAATGCGTGAGGACAGCACATGGCCTATTCTTAAGCAGGTCAAAGAACAGTTTTATTTTTTTTTAACTATTTATAACGGGGAGGTTTTTAGACTCATGCAAAATACTCCCCTAACATTTTACAACGCTATGCTTATTGAACAATTATAACTAAAAAATAAAAAAAAATAAAAAAAGAATCATAATGGTTATGTAAATAAGAGTGAAAGAGAAAATAATAAAATCCAATATATTAATATAACAAATAATTGACTGCATTGAAAAAATAACTAATTTACAATCACAGATTTGAGAGACGTTGAGGTTTACCTAAAAACGGGGCCACACCCGATCCGAAATTTCTTTAAGGAAAACTGTTCTAATTAGTCCTGACTTTGAATATATCACATTAATGTTTATTTCCTTCTACAGGCAGGATTTATTTTTAAAACTTGCTTATTCTGTCAAAATGCAGTTCCTGAATATTTATCGGATGTTAAAAAAATTAGCAAGTCACCTAGAAAGTAAAAGAGCATTTACTCATTTGTATACATCAGTGTATAGCATGTGTGTAGTTAGTTATACATGGTTTATGACAAATATGGAAGCATAGGCACTCGAAAAATGGCTGTCAATTTTGTTTAAACAAAGGGAAAATAAACTTGGAATTATCGAACCATGTGCAGTCTATAGTTGGAAAAACCTACAACTAACAGATGAGAAGAAGTAACGATTCGCCCCAGGATAGAATACTCAAGAGTGACACAAAAGTTCCTTATGGCTAGAGTAACACCGCTGTATATACCTATCTTGTGGGGTACCTTTAACTTTACTGCTCATCCTTAGTGCTGTGCCTATGATAATGAACGAGATGAAGCCAGACTGGGAGGAGGGGGAGGTACCAATATAGAAGAAATAGAGTAGTCGGTCTTGTAAGAAAAATTTGTTTCCTAAAAAATAATTTAATACCACCGGAAAAAGGCTTCAGAAGACCAATGTAACGTTATTTATAAGGTCCAAAACTGGATATTACGTTTTAAAAGAGTATCTAACCAAAGAAATACAAACAAACATAATTAAATAAATAATTAGTTAATTATTAATGAATGATTTATATAATCATGTTAATTTATCGATTAACATTAATTAAAAATAATATTTAATAATTAACATTATCAAATGTAAATTATTTTCCCATGGGTTTTCATTTATTATGAACAATATTAGTGTCTCCTTTATATGAGCATGATGTAGATCTTAGTTTAAAGAATCGATTTTGGGGAAAAATGTATTTATCGAGCATTTTTGTCGGCTAATGTTTATTTGTCTCCTACCAGTCTGCTATTTGTATCCTACTAGTCTGCTATTTGTCTCCTATTAGTCTGCTAGTTGTCTCCTACCAGTCTGATATTTGTATCCTATTAATCTGCTATTTGTCTCCTACTAGTCTGCTATTTGTCTCCTACTAGTCTCCTATTTGTCTCCTACCAGTCTGCTATTTGTATCCTACTTCTCTGCTATTTGTCTCCTATTAGTCTGCTATTTGTCTCCTACCAGTCTGATATTTGTATCCTATTAATCTGCTATTTGTCTCCTAGTAGTCTGCTATTTGTCTCCTACTAGTCTGATATTTGTCTCCTACCAGTCTGATATTTGTATCCTACTAATCTGCTATTTGTCTCCTACTAGCCTGCTATTAAATAATTTTTACTGGATTATAAGAAATAATTTTTTAAGCTAAACCTCATTTTTATTAGATGTTTTCTCGTTCAATGTCGTGGTTTAGTTTTGTTTTTATATTCGTTAGTTGTTTGAAAGAAGGTAGGCACTACTAGTCAATGCATTCAGGTGACATTTAAAAACTGGAAACCCTTGTTTTTAATTAGCCATTGATTTCGCTCTCTAATCGTTGGTTTGGAAATCAATCAGGAAAAAAAGTCTGCAATAACCATCGACAGCTGGAAATTATTTTTTTTATGTTTCTCCACGTTCTTTTTCTACAATTTCTTCACAAGATCTATGTGTCATTCTTTTTGTTTTTATTTTTAGTTCTACCCATCTGGTATCTTAGAAACGAAATTAAAACAGAGCTCATATTTAATCAAAATTTAATTCTCCTGGTTTTCGCGTGACAGTTTAAGTCCCAAGAGATTCTTCATAGTAATTAGAACACATATCAATTTGCCCTGATGTAATTATGCTTTTGGCAATCTTGTTAATGGTTCATTATAATCTTAATTATTTGTTGTTTATATCAGTAGTGGATCTACGTAGAAGAAAATGGTTTAAAGGTACCTTCATACGTTTGCCAAACAATGCCAAATCCGCTCAATTCTTAAGCCTGTGTATAGGTTATATGGATTGGTCTGAATTCTTTGCCGACCTGTTGGGTATCGGTTTTTGGGCACGAAACAAAGGCCGCTTTTGCTACATCCACCAGTTTGTGTTCTAGTACAAGAGCTCAAGAGGAGAAAAAAGCCAGTTATTTCACCCCGATTTTTGATTACCTAATTGAAAACTATGTATAATAACTAGTCAAAATTGACGAGTCTGCCGAGTATAGGTAGGGGGAATAAAAAATGGCGGCTGTTTCTAAACGTTAAAAATAATTAATTTTTTATTCGATGCTTTATCGTTTATGAGAGCATCATTTAAAGTAGAGTGAATTTGCTAAAATGTAAGCCCTAATAAAGCTATTTATGTTCAATAGTTCTCGCGGTATAGCTTTTTAAAAAGGAACATTTCAAAAAAATGTTTTATAGAAACTATTGAACTATCAGTAATTAGTTAATTTATTTTGAGAAATCTATATCTCAGGAACTATGTGATGTACAGGTGTCTATTATTACTCTAATTAAAGCTAGTTTAAAGAGCTATGAAGTAGTTTATGACATTTATTTTCTTAGGCCGAGTAGTTTTTATGATATATTCTAAAATAAATTGATTTTTTCAGTACATGTTTATGAAATTTTGGTTTTTAAAAGTCTATATCTCGAGAACTATTGGACGCAAATAGCTCTATTCTGCCCAGGTCAAACATCAATTTCTATGACACATTAAAAACATTAGGTAAAAGATATTTTTTTGTTAATAAGTATAACCCACATATGTTTAATTACCTAATTAGTTAATATTCACTTAAAACAAAGTCCTTGTGTATCCTAGAACTCCCCCTACCAATAACTGAATATTAGATTAAAAAAAAAATGTTATATATTTCCAAATGTGATAAGTAATATAAACACACTTAAAAATATGAATTTAGGCCGAAAAATCGGCACACATAAAATATGTTTTACTTATTTCTGGTTATCACTACCGCTCCTCTCCACCCCCCCTCCTAGTCCCCCGACCCATCTTCTCTACGGTCAGCTACTAACACTTCATTAAAATATGGTTTGGCAAAATTTATAAAATTAAAAACACCATACATTTCAGATATTTAAATTTTGTCAACGTGGAGGAATAGATCAGTTGAAGGTACACACTTATTCATATTCATCCTTGAAGCATGTCGCGATATTAAAATTTTAAATTTAATTAACTGTCATAAATATTTATCTGATCGGAGTGAAGATTATAAATGCAACGAGGAATCGATCCCATAATTTATTAATAAATCCATAAATTTTTCGCCTAAGAAAATATATTTGCGGAACTCTGACATAACTTGATGTGTTTCAATGCTTAATTTTCTAATCGTTTTGATTCATGTTATGTATTTTATTCTCGACATTCACAAGTAATGAATTTCAATAAATATAATAGGTTTGTAATTGTCTTTTATATTAGAAAATATCTCTAGGTTATTTATTACATTAGCCATATTAATCATTCTAATAGCTACGTCTGATTAAGGCGTCACGGAAATTTTTACGGATATGTGATTAGCCCATAATTACACTAATGAAATGTACATATTTATTTTTAAAAATCAGGCGCGCATCATGCAGCTTTCACTCACTACCCTGGAAGGTGAAAATTTCAAACAATAAATTTTTGTAATCAGATGATGATAGTTGACCTTAGATTAATATGTGGATTAATATGTCAGCAAATAAATAAAAATTATTTATTCGTTCTGACGTTTCGACTAGAATTTCAGTTCTTCTTCAGGACTAAAAGACAAAGAGATATTCTGGAAAAAACATAAAAATTTAAAGAAATAAATAAACCAACAAATTTGGACATATGTATAACAATGAATTGAATATAAAATAGTTGACGAATAACCATGGAAGTTGATAGTAGCAGATTGATAACAATCAAAGATGAAATATAATATTATATAGGTAAGAAGATATGTAAGTAGTGTTTTTTTTTTAAACACTATTTGTTAGTTTATTTTAATTTTTATGATTATCCGAAAGATGGTTGTTATCTCTTATTGTTTTTTTGCCGTGATGAAGACCTGAAATTCAGGTCGAAACACACGAATAAGTAATTTTTTATTTATTTGCTGACCGCACCCCGACCATTTTCTGCACACAATAAGTTTTTGTTTTTCTGTTTATATAAAAATCTGTTCTTTAGGATTTCTCGAGGACCGAATAACGAATATCAACTTTGTTTAACTTGTGGTTTCATTTCCGCGAAGCCAGTCCTGATAATTGATGTTCGAATAATTGATGCTGTTCTGTAGTTAAAATAGTATTTTTAAGTTTCTTAACGATAAAAAAAAATACTACAGCCATGATAATTACTCAAATATTATTAATTATTTAAGTTTATTTTTACTCTATGTATTTTAATATAATCCTCAAATTGTGTCATGAATTTATTGATTTTTTGCACATCGTTTAAGATATCTATTTGCAGCACTTTTTCGTATTCATCGGTGGCAACAATATAAAATAAAAATATAAACACACACTTGTTTAAATATAATATTAAAATCTGAACAATTGTTTAAATATAATAAATTATATCCAATTTAAGTCTCAAAATGCTCTTTATTTCTTTGTAAGTCCAACATTTCGGCCTATTCGGCCATCTTCAAGGACAATTTATCACAAAACAGCTTTTATTATACATTTATTTTTTACAATTTTAACAAACAATATTATTGTTAGTAAAATAGCAAATCATTAATACACATTTACATTCGCATCAATAATTTTTAAAGTATTTGCAGGCTATTCTTCCCAGGTCACCAAGTTCAATCAAATTTGGGAATCATATTAATTTATTAATAAGCTATACTTAGATTATGTCTAATTACCTATTTTGTCAATTCTTCACAATAGCATTAAAACATTTAATTAAAATCAATTTACCACTATTATACTTTGTTATCACATCAATATTTGTTATTTCTTATGGATATAAGTTAAAATTTGTATTTAAGGTATGCTATTTTATTAATAATGATGTTTGTTAAAGTTGTTAATAATGAATGTACAATAAAAGCTGTTTTATGATAGAGTGTCCTTGAGGATGGCTGAATTGGCCGAAGTTTTTGAACTTAAAAGAAATTTGGTTACAATTTATTTTATATAAAAAATAATAATCAGTCTCAAGAAAAAGAATCATTATATATAACCATATACATTTATTATATTTTAATATGTATGAGTTTAGAAATATAAACAATGAATGGAATGATTCTCACTATAGTTCTTTGCCTACCCTGAAAACATTGCAACATCGTATTAATTTTTGGCCGACTCTCAACAGTACTATGAAGGTTTTAAAACCATATTATAAACATTCTATTTTTATTTCGGCAAGTGTTACGGTTATAAACAAATCCAAATAAACAAGTTCCTAATTAATAAATAGACCATTGACGCTATAAATCGAGGTCGCTGTTATATTTAGACTTATAAGTACCGATAACATTAATTGTTTAAGTAAGATCACCAAATATATTAAGTGAGTAATTCAACAAATTCTGGCGCCTGCCCCTTGTGGACAAACCAATCAACTAATTATAATCAGGTGATCAAAGTGGTTTAAAAAAAAATAGACCAGACTTTAAAACAGTAACTTTTTTTTTTGAGTTCATTAAAATCGGAGTTAGAAAAAAGGTATTACTAAATATTACAATTTGTTGGCAATTACTGTAATTTGGAACTAAAGAAATTCAACTAGAGTTGGAAATAATTTATTAGCTGAGATCCTTCTGTATTTCCCGAGTGAATGGGGAGATCCTGAGATTAGGACAGCACTTCAAACATTCTCGGTTCATTTTTTCCCCAAAAACTATTAAAAAAAGATAAAGCGTATTGATGAAATATTAAGAAAAATAATTTTAAAAGAATATGTCTTTGATAGCCACCACGCAGCTTAATGAGTATTAATAATCGGTACAGTCATTGTTTTTCATTAGGAGAGAAATTCTTTATTTAGGTATACTGCCCAAATACATTTGGTTGCTGTAATGCACAGTATAACAATAAGTTCATGATCGGACATACATTCACTACATATGATAAACACTAATCTTCTATACACTAAATACACTAGATTATAACTATTTTTCCCCGTATTTCCCTATTTAATAATTTTATATCCTTTGGCAATCCTATTCCATTTATTTGGCAATTTCTTTAGATAACATCCTCATAAATTTCTTTAGATAAAAAAGGAGTCGGTTAAAGCCCCGGGTTTTGTTGTACGTGTAAGAATATTCGGGTCAAACTATCTTTTTAAACTTTCCTACTGCTGTTCAACAATTATTTTTAAGATTTAACCTCAATCTTTAGAGCCAGTTTACGATTCACTGATTGTGAGGCCGTATTTCACTTTAAACAATCCTAAAATTTATTCCCCATAAATATATGGTTATAACCATTTTTGGTGATTCACCCACTCAACTGTAAAAACCAATTTATATTTCCAATTTTGAAATGTTATGGTTAGGAAATATATGAAATAGATAATTTTTATGTCATCTTAGGATATAAAAAAAAAGTTTCTCTCTATAACATTTTTTTTTATCCTTTCTTCTTTGCTGTTATTTACTTCTTCACCAGAACTTTTTTTTTAAATATAATATAAGGCAATCCACAGCGTTGGTGATGTTGCCTATGCATAGTGACTGAGCTCATGCGAACATTCCTAACATCATCATATCTATACTAAAATATATAAGCTTATTACATAGTAATAGTTAATGTTAAGAAAAATACATAAATAAAATAAAATTCGGAGAGAAAAGAAAATATGTATATCTTTACTCGATAGAAGTAAGTGACATTAATTGATGTGATAAAGATGTAAATAAATCATATTAGATATATATATATATATTTGTACATAATTGTTTTCTTTAGGTAATCCAATATTTCCGGAATATGGGGGCTGTTATCGTTGAATAAAGTTGCCAAATGGTCTATCAAATGCCTGTAATCTGTCAGTATGTGTATTATTAACAGTTAGTGGTACGTTACACTGCCTACATGTTGGTCTAGACGTCCCTTACAGTTGTTAGTTGAGTGTGTCCAATTCGTTGGGTGGTCAGTATTACTTTGTATTACAGCTTGTTTTCTGTCGTGTCGGTACAAGTTGCCTAGCATTTACTTAATATTTGTATTGTGATGAAAGGATAGATGTCGTTGGGGCGGCAATCTAAGCAGTCAGATAGTGGGATCAATGATGCAGCTATTGCCGCTTCTAGCCGTCAGGATGGCCGACCGGTCTAAGATTCACCAAGAGCTTTGGGCTCACAATTTTTCTCTATCTCTAAATACACATTTGTGTTTTTAGTTTCTTTTTATTTTATTCCTTTGAATGCAATTTTTTTTGTTTTATTTTTTTATATCTGGTAAATCCATTTAGATTAAAATCTAAAAGGATTTAGCAGATATAAATGGCTTATTAAGTAAGCCTTTTATTTTCCTTTCTTCCTGAACCATAATGTTTTGACATTCTGTTGATAATTTCCTACTCATCTCATAGAAGTAAGAATTTCTCTTCAGTTATTATTTTGCACATATCTTTTTTTATTTATATTTATTCATTATTTGTGTATAACTCTTTACAATTAGAGCTTTTATCTAATTAAATTACTATCATAATCATGGATTATTATTTTTTTTAGCATAAAGATTATACCATAAAATTAAAAAATTTTTTTTTCATACCCTCCTGTAAAGATTTCAGTAGGTATTTGCTACGTACATATAGGAGGTATGCTATATGTATAGCTGGGTGTGAAGAATACCTTGGATTGCCTTTTGGTATTAGAAGGTTAGGTGAGGGGTCCAATGAAGAAGACACCCCGTTGAAAACTCGTTTGTTCTGGTGGTATGAGTTCCTCAGCTATGCAATGGTTCATGAGATGGTGGTGGACCAGCATCTCAAAGATTTTGCTAATGTGTGGGAGGAGGCTGATCGGGCGATAATGCTCCGGTAGGTCCCCTTTCTTCCCCGACTTAAGAAGTGGCACCACTATTGCTTGCTTCCAGGCTGTGGGGAAGTCTGATAGGTGTACGCAGGAATTGTAGATCTTTAGGAGGAACGCCTTACCCTTTCTTGGTAGCATCTTCATCAGAACGTATGGGATACCATCACTGCCTGACGCTTTGTTACCTTTAGTGCGGCGTAGAGCCGATTCCAGCTGGCGATAGGTGGAGAATATTGCCGCATCGTTGGGACTCGGTGGACTGCCAGGTTGTGGTGTGGGAGCATTGATCGTCCGCTCAGCATCCCGAGCATCGTAGCTTGAGGCCAAAAGATTAGCCTGTTCCCCGGGTGTCAGGAGATTGCCATCACTGATCAGGTGGACCATTCTCCGCTTCGTCACGTGTGTTCGTGCTAGCTTTCAAAATTGACGGTGGTCATCATGTGTGCTTCTCAACTGTTCGTGCCAGAGGGAGTTTTACCAAGCACGCATGAGGTTCGCAATCTGGCGGATCATCGAGTTGATGAACGATTTTAATCTATAATCATGCGTCCTCATGTAGATGTTGCGTAGGTTTTTGCGCTGACCAATGAGGGCAATAACATGCTTCGGGGGCTTCCTGATGTAATTGAGAAGAGGTGCGAACTTCGGGATGGTCATGTCTGCTGCCTCCCGGGTGTCGATGTAAGAAGCTCCACTGCCTCGTCCACCTCATCTGGTGTACGGTATCCATACTAATTAATTCCAATTATCGTGGGAAGCGTTACTTCAATTCTTGACCTATATTCTGTCCAATTCGCTTTATGAAAAAGGTACTTACTCGCTGGTGGTCTAGCAATAGTGCCTTCAAACGTGTAAGTCACGGGCCTGTGATCTGATGGGCCGTAGGGGAGTGCATTGCAATCCGTGACTATATGGGCGTTTCTGGTCAGAAGTAGGTCAATCGTGTAAGTCCATGATGAGCGGGCTCCATGTCGGAATGTATGAACCACTGGGTGGAAAAGGGCAAGTCTGGTCTTAGAGATATATGTGCCCAGTGGATTGCTATTGCTACCTAACCAGGCGGTGTGTCGGGCGTTGAGGTCTCCAAGTACAACATATCGACTCGTCGCTTGGGCATGTTGCAACAACAGTTTGATGGAGATGACTACAGCCCGCGGTCTTTTATAAACACAGCTAAATGTGTAGCGGTGCTTCAATCGTACGTCGACGTGACTATGTGTGTGCCGGGAGTAGCGACCACTGGGTTCGAAATAATCCTCGACGAGATATCCTTTCTGACTAGGATCATGACACCTTCTCGGGTCCCGGGTAGACAGTCCTTTCGGTATGAGGTATACCCATGAAAATACATCCATGACGAGACAGTGAGCTTCGTATCCGTCAGAGCCACCACAGCAGTAGGTGAGCCACAACCTATGTTGCTGTAGAAGAATCTCAATCTCAGCCTGCTTCGAAGAGAGACCTCTGATGTTATAATTCACAACCATGTGGTTAGGCATATTGGCGGTCCAATATCCTACCCATCATGTCGAGAAGCGTGGTGACCATACTCAGCATCTGATCCATGCGTGAGCATAGTTGTTCGATGGCACTGTTGGAGGGAGATGTGGCAGTCGTCGAGCCAGGCTGAGGCTGTGGTGGGAGTTGCTGATGAGATGTCTCTGGCGGCGATCCTCCCATAAATTCTGAGTAGGATAACCCATTCCTGACTATTTTACTGGGCATCCTGGGTGGCGCTGGTGTAGTTGCTGGTGCCTGTAGAGCCTGTTCTCTCTTGGCTCGGCTCTTCTTTAGAAGCTCCTGACGAACAGGACATTCTTTAGATGTGGCTGTGTGGCCAACCATACCATTATATAGTGCACTTATATAGTCGCCGAACATTCGTTGAGAAGGTGAGGACCCCCACACTGTGGGCACACACACTGTCTGCCGCAATAAGCCATGGTGTGACCATACCGCTGGCACTTTCTGACACCCATCTTCTTTAAAGATGCCAACCCTATAGCGGACGTAGTCGATAACCGGATCGATTGAAAGGTGGTGAGGTTGACCGTGTGGTCAGTAATTACCTGAATCAGATCCGTATTATATCTCAGACCATCTTCAAGCATCTTTGTGAGCCGGCGGGCTTATTTTATTATAAAATCCTATGTTTAAATTGTCCAGCTGTATATATAGGTGAAACAAAACTATTATTGGGTGATAGAATTCATCAACACAACAATGATATAAAACAATGGAGAAGGACCCCAATAGTGCAGTATGCAACCAAAAACTAGCACATATTCAATTTTGACTATACAATAATGTTATTTTGACATTAAGCCTTTAATTTAAGGCCAGACGCACAGTCACTTTTGATAAGCTGGTTGGATTGTAGTGGACTGTATATAATTAACATAAAACATGATTAACCGAAAATATAATTTTATTGTATAAATCACAATTGGTGTAGGGGGTGGCCGAAATAAAACATTTATTGTTAAAGGAGTTAATTAATTTTGAATAATTGATCTATTTAAAACTTTAGAAGTGCCTGTTTATGATGATGGATGTTAATTATATTCATAGTTGTGGCCTTACTCCATTATTAGCTTTTCCTCTCCTCATTCCTCGATTTCTCTCTCCCCTGCTGCTGTGGGACACTCTATAATGTCTCTAGTCACTCATTTTTTGCACAGAATAAGAGTGAAGAAAAAGACTAATTGTAGAAAAGAAGATGGCACTATCATCCACAAGTTTCTTCTTTTCCCCACAGAGGTTCCACCACTGGCCATAAGGGGCGCTGATAATGCCTAATTGTAGGGGGCTCATCCATTCTCATCAGACTTTCGGTTACCTTAGGTTACCGAAACAATATCAAACCTATCCAACTAATTCTGTATAATTTGAATCTCCAGCCATGAATAGTTTGTGGATTAAATATCCCTAGTCCATAAAGATTTTCTATTCCTTGATAAATTCCTTTTGCGCGTATCATTATTTGCTTATGTCAAAAACGGATCGCAAATGTCTAATGAAAATAGAAATTCATTTTTTATAATTTTTCAGAAATAACTTTAATTTCATTTTTGTATTTCAGGATTGTTTTTAAGATCTATTACCATGTTTTTTGTTTTTTTTATAAACAAACAAACCTACTTTCACTCTTGGAATGAGTAAGAAGTGTCTACATTGATGGAACTGGTTTGTAAAAACTGGATTCTTATGATTTCGCAATCCCAAAACGGCTGAATGAAAGAAGTTACGTTGTCTGTTGTTGCCAGTTCAAAAACAAAACTGAGAAAGAAAAACTGTCTACAAACTTTTTTTTTATCCGACTACGACGAAGAGAACCACTGATTTTAAAATTCAATGTATCAAATTACTCGTTAATATTCCGTGAGTTTTTCCAAATATTTTAAGTCTAAAATACTGAAAAAATAATATTTATATAAATTATATTTTCGTACTCTGCAGATTATAACTTATTGACAAAAAAAGTGTTTATTTGATTATCTCTGTTCATTTAGACAGCTCTAAATTTCTTCTGCGAGTTTGCGAAGAATGAGGGGTGCTTGATAATTTTTAGAATTATTGAATCTATATTATCAATTTTAATGAATTATTGATCCTGGGTATTGAGATGACAAAATATTTGGCCTTTGAATGTTCTGGTTACATGTTATAAAAGTTACTTATTGAATAAGGAAGATATTTTCTACTTCTTGGTGAATGTCTTGTCCTTTGGGTTGAGGATTAAATTACAACCTACGTGTTCAACATATTAATGGTTTCTTACGAGAATTTATAAGTTAATAAACCTGTATAACCCATTTAGAAGGTACCGCCAGGCACGGAAGGTCTGTATTTGAAAAGCGTGTATTTTTAGAAAATGTAAATATTGTCAGGGTTACCAAATGACAATGCCTTATTGATATGTGAACGAAGATTGCATTTCGGTTCTCGATTCAAAACGGTCCAAATTCATTAGTCTCCGAAAATTTTAATTTCGGACGATAGTCGTAGGTTGCCAACTAAAAGGGGCTGTGTTTATACTGACGGTATAAAATAAAATAGGAAATGATAAATAACAGTCCGAAAATATAACTTCTCTTTTATAAATATTCAGGCTTTGTTATAGAAGAAAGCGCTCCCCTGTTGTTTACTAGAAAAACAGCTTTTAGATTAAATAGCGATGATCGGTTCGATTTTAAAAACTGCTGTGAAAGTAGCAAATTCGGGTCAGGTTGGATAGAAACAAACTTTTAGCTATTTTCATGCCAACTTTCCATATTTAATTTTGTTTACATAAAACTTTCCTATAATTTACGTCGTAATGTTTATACATTTTACTGATGAATATACCAAGGTCCCTAAATCTTATTTAATTTTAATTATTTAAACTATATTAATTTAGATCGACATATTTATATGTTAGCCTACTAACAGGGGTTTCGCAGTCTCCCCGATATTTTTCAAAGAAAAGTCCGATAAAATAAAGTAATAATAAGTATTAATGTTTTAAGTGTTCGGTTAAGACTGGACTTTGTCCTCCTCGGTTCCAGAACCTTTACAAGTTAGCTAGTTACCAGTAGATGGCAGCAGCTCCTTGTTACCTGAATTGTTTTGATAATTTAAAAATAAATAAATATCTTCTCTAAACACTTATCTCCTAGAAGAACCTTTATTTTATTGGTATATTTTTTTAATTCTGGACTATTAATTTTAAGTTTTTTTAGCCCTTCTTCAAGTTGTTTAGTGATCCCCTCTCCCCCAAGCTTTTCGTATTCAAAAAATTTTTACTTATTGATTTACACCAATTTATAAAAGATTCAAGGAATATCACTATTTTGCTTTAATTTATTTTGATTGTAATCCTGTGATAGTATCGTAGGCTGCGGTTATTTTCTCTACTAGGTTCCTCCTAAAGACTGTCCTGAAGCTAGTTGGATTGTAGTAACCCAAGGTAATGATTAATGCAAGGAATAAGTTAAACATAGAATTAAAGAAAACATGTGTCAGATGTGCCAAAAATATAACTGATTTTCTTTATGTTTATTCCAAATTTTAAATAATCAAAACAATTTAGGTAACATGAAGCTGCTGCCATCTATGGGTAAAACAGCTAACTAATAAAGGTCCTAAAATATAGAATATTAAATGCTTTGTTTTATCGGACTTTTCTTTCATCGAATATCGAGGAGATTGCGAAACCCCTCACATATAAATATGATCAACATGGTGATCTAAGTATAGTTTAAATAATTTAAATTTTACTAATGCTGACAAGCTTTTGATCGAGTCTGCCATCCAGATCTGCTCTATAAACTTCGTAAATTCCACCCCCAACATATTTCCTTATAATCCGCTCCTACCTCACTGATAGAACCTTTAAAGTAAATTATAACCTAGCCTACTCATCTCTCTTTTCTCAGTCCGCCGGTGTTCCTCAAGGTAGTATCTTAGGTCCCATTCTTTATGCGGTTTATACAGCTGACATCCCAACCCACCCTAACACAGTCCTAACAACATACGCTGATAACAAATGTATACTTTCTGTAAAGAACGACCCAACTAATGCATCACAAACACTATAGACACACATAACATCTATTGAAGAATGGTGTCAAAACTGGAGAATCAAAATAAATCCTGATAAATCTCACCAGATCACCTTTACTCTCCGTCGTAAACCTCTACCCTCCTGTCCTACAGTATCATTTCTTAATACTCCACTAACGCCTGATGAACAGATTCGATACTTAGAACTCCATCTTGGAATCCACACACAAGACTGAAACGACAAGAAATTGCTCGTAGATTCCGATTGCTACAACACTTACTTGACAAACGCTTTAAACTTCCTATTCACTTTAATTAGTTTAAAAAAATTAGTATACACTACGATAATCAGACCAAATTTGACGTATGGAATTGAGCTCTGGGTCTCCACCAAACCATCAGATTCCTCCCGCATCCAATCCTTCCAATCCAAAATCCTACGTAAAATCAAGGATTTAACTAAATATAGTTTAAAAATTAAAATTTTACAATAACTTTTTTTCAATTATGAATATACTGATGAACCCCTGTTATATATGAATGAAATTTGTTTATTTATAAAAAGAAAAAATGGGTCTATATAAATAGTTGAGAAAACATAGACAATGGAAAAAATATTTATCTGTCGAAAGCTGAGTGGAATTTTACCTTCAACACATAAATAATGCTTAAAAACAATGCTTTCAACAAGCCAATAATTGGTATTTACGTTGAAAGAAACCAATAATATCAAACTTTGGTAGGGCATTAGCTGTTGAGTCAGCCCTTCGGGGTCCATCCGGCCTCATAAAATGGGCACTCTTAATTGGGTAAAAATCTGGCGGTCAAGCGTGATTCTGAAATGACCTGCTTAAAGAACCGTTGGTCTAGTAGCAGTACTTCCTTACAAAGTGCAGCACCCTTGGCCCTCCATGGGTTTTAGCGGTACATTCTTAAATATACATATATATGCACCCTTGGCCCTCCATGGGTTTTAGCGGTACATTCTTA
>NW_027105601.1:333649-336184 GCF_000696795.3 Halyomorpha halys | reverse complement strand
ATATATATATATATATATATATATATAATATATGTTATATCAACCATGTAAGGCCCACCAGGTCCGATTTAGTTGATTCTTTTTCTCCCTTGAGATGATTTATCTATCCATCATGTTGTCTGGCCGATCAAAGTTTGGTAAAAGATTTTTTAGAAGTGAAACTTAGTTGATATTCATTTTTAACACCTCGAGAAACCCTTGTATAGGAATTTTGAAATGAATCAGAACATCAAATTTTGGAATAAAAAATCGGCCTTTGTTTTTGAAAAAAAAAAAAGAGATAACTTCAACACTACCAACCAATGCACACCAAACTTGGCAGTGGTTCAGGGCTCTATCAAAGGGCACATGCCGAATCTGATTAAACACATTAGAACCGGAGATATAATTTATTTCGCCCTTATAAATCTAAATTTTGTTAAAGTAGGTTCAAAAGGCAGATATTCAGCTTTCCAAAGGTTCTATTAAAGTGTGGATTGGACAAAGTGGAGAGGAGTTATGAAGGATCATATAGACAATAAGGATCAACGGAATAAATAAATCGAACTTTTGATATCTTTCAAAAATTTGAGGGTTTGAGACGACTCTAAAAACGAATATCATTTGCTTTTTGCTAAAAAAAAACATTGTTAATCTACTTTCTGAAACACTCATTAATTTTTTTTTTCAATTTTTAGGAAATATAAAATCATTTATTATAGAATACTTAATATTTGTTTCTAATTCTTCAGAAAAAGACAAGGAAACGTAACAAAATGTAAAAATAATAAAGAATATGTAAGTGAAGTGAAAACAAAAATTGTACACAGTGCTCCTTCCCTTAGAACTAAGGAAGCAACTACTTTAGTTTTCCGTCTCTTAGTTTATTGGAAAAAGATAATTGACCGTATGAAGATAGTCCGGGCGGCGGTCAATGAAGGTATCAAAATAATAAATATATATATATATATAAGTTATGATGAGCCAGAGCCTTAAAGTTAAAAAAAAGGAAAGTAGGGACACTAAATGAGACGCACGAGGTTCACTGAGATACTGCTTTATTCTACTCTCTAATCCTATATATATACATTCTGGTATGTTGACATGGGGAGTTTAGGTATTAAGAGTCATAATACCTATACCCTGATTATAACTTATATATATATATATATATAAAGTTATATCAACCATGTAAGGCCCACCAGGCAGATCTGGTATAAAAATAAAATAATAAAAAAAAATAATGGAAGAAAACTATTTATGGTTAACCAATGTTTGGCCCGGGCCATCTAGTTTAGTTGCCACCTTTCCTCCAATCTAACTGTCTTAACGGATCCCTACAAAGTGGACCAGAGCCGTGTCCTAGCAGCCTAAGCGAAAGGTCGGTGTGCGGTGTTTTTCCCTTTTCCTTTGATGTGCGTTCGTGTTTACTCTGCTTGTGTCGGTTCCCTCTGAACTATTTCTGTTTTAAGTATTTCCTATCAGACCCGACATGACTAAGGTTATCGACATAGCTTGGTGAATGTTTGTGCTTTTTCCGACAAGCATTTATTCTAGTAGCAGACTCTGAACCATGTAATATGTTGTATCGTTGTAACATGCTAAAAGAAGAAAATATTTCTCCATTTAACATAAGTTTTCCATTTAACATCATGAATACCTCTAATAGGGAATTCCTTACACTATATTAGATTGTAGCTCTATTTTCTCTTTGTCTTTCGTCGTGTTTGTTTAATGTTTGGATAAAGTGGCCATGTTTTTGTATGTAATTTTGTAATCATTTTTTTGGTATTGTTTAGGGTTTTTGAAATCCTCTCTGAGTGTTGGTACGTAATTGTGTAGCATCTGTTGCTGTTGGTTTCTTGGTGTTCTAGTTGTGTCAATATTTGTAAGTTAGAAACAGAGCATAGGTAATATGAGTCTACCTCTAATACCTAAACTCCCCATGTAAACAAGCCAGAAGGTATATATATAGGATTATACAGAAGAATGAAGTAATATCTTAGTTGAGCTTGCGTGTCTCATTTCGTGCCCTTATTTTCCTTTATTTTTAACTCTTGAGTTCTGACTCATCATAACTTGTATTTGCTTTAATAATTGGCAGACTATTTTATGTGGGTATCCATTTTGATAGGAGGAGATTTACAACTTTATTTTATGCTCTATTTTTTGATTTAGGGGATGTTAATTTTCGGGCCTGCTTTATTAAGTTTTAGTTGAACTTTATAAAATGATTTTATATGTTTTTGGACATTGGCTGTTATAATGTATAAATCTTCCAGAGTGGATAGGATTTTTTCCACCATTTTGTTTCTCTTTCCCTATTCGAGTTTCTAATTATTTCTAAAAGTACATCAAAAAATGTTATTTGATTTTCTATTTCGAATTCTATAGGAAAATTTAATCCAGAAGAATAGTTGTTAAATTCATTTAAAACTGTTATATTTATTTATTCTTAATTAGTATCACGATTATTATATAATAAACAATTTTATATATGAACGGCATATAAAATGGGATTTTGCATATTACCGTATCTAATAAATCTTCTAAATA
>NW_027105601.1:327368-333599 GCF_000696795.3 Halyomorpha halys | reverse complement strand
TTCCATTCATATTTCTCGATTCTGCTTTCTAGGATACCTGTTAGAGCCCAGGTCTCGCAGCCGTATATTAGAGCTGGCTTTATCATGGCATTGTTCACCCTTAGTTTCAGGTTTGTAGAAATTATTCGAGACTTCGGTGTTCTTGACAGAGAGATGACTGCTCTGTTGGCACATATTATATACCGGTCTATTTAATTCAGTTGATCATTTATTGATGTTAATGTGGACAGAGGTATTTGGAACTGCCTACTTTCGGAAATTTGCCAATCACGCATACCATGTCTTTAGATGGATTTTTAGGCTTACAATATTATATTTTGTTTTATCTTAATTTACTTGCAAGCTGATTTCCTCTGCTTCTTTAATTATAGTCTTTATATGTCATCTTGGTTAATTCATTGGAGCGATATGTCCTCCGCGTACGCCAGGACTTTCTGTTTTAATCCCACGTGCACCACATTATTTCACCATAGTGAATGCCCATCTCCTAGTCTCAGACCAGTTCTGTCTAGGAAGGCTTCAAATACTTCTCCTTGTATCAGAACTCTATATTTAGGATCATTCGTATACGCTATGGTCAGTTTTACCAACTTTCTGGACTTCCCGTCTCAGTAGTGATCTTCCTAAGACAGCTGTCTACAGAATCATAAGCTGCTCTGAAATCGACAAATAATCCCACTGTTTCAGAAAGAAGATATAGCCTAGCGTGTGCTCGTTAATATATTTAACAGTATGGTGCTGTGTGCCGCATGAGAAGGCTAGGGCCACTTTAAACATGTGAATAAAATTGAGTTAATAAAGTATTAGAATCGAGAATAAGAAAAACTATTTAAATTTAATAATTGTTATAAAGTCAGAAATGGGTTTAAGGCCATTAATCTACAATTAAGTTTATAACAATGACTAATTTAAAAAAAAAATGAAGACATAAGAAGTTAAAAAATATTATTCTCTATTTTAAAATAAATAAAGGAACGAGCACATCATTTCATATTACTTTCAGTAATATTGGATGCATTTTAATACGTTATAATTTCTTTTCTTTTTTTTAATGTTAGAAGAGTAACTTTAAACAGTAAACTTAGCAAGTTTTGGTCAGATTTAAAAAGAAAAAAATTAGATCATTACTATTTCAAGAAAGAATCAGCGATTTTCCAAATTTGGCAAGTTTCGTTTTATGCCACTTCCTCTCAACAGCGTCTCTCTATTCTAAGTTTTTTAACAATAAGTTTCCAAGATTTTTTTCAAATATTCCTGCCTTTTCAATCCACTTTATTAAATAAGTAAATTTACTGAATGAAGCAAAAGTTGAAGGAATCTATTGAAAGGGTATTGTAATTATGAACTAAGAGACCAACTTTTAAGTGTGTAAAGCATCCATTGACTTAAGAGCAATGACCTCGGAATGGAGGTGATTCTTCAGATAGCAGTTGATATACTTTGTTTAATAAAGATAAGAAAAAAGTATTTAAAGTTTCTTAATGACAGCGAATGGGAAACCTAGGTTACTAGTTACATCGACATGATAATCGGTGATAATCATACAAAAGTGATTATGGGTACCTACATCAATGGCAGTACAAGTTATTAATTAACACGGAAATATTTGTTTTCGTACAGTACAAATGTTTTGGTTTCTCTTAACTAACCTCCCTTAAAAAAAAAAAAAAAAAAAAGGTGGTTGTTTTGTTTTATCCCTATAGAATTTTTATCCGGTCAAGTTTCATCAATATTGCTATAAAGCTATAAATAAGTTTTCAGAAGTTCTGTCAAACCCTCCCTCCATTCCCTAAATAAGATGGATTTATTATCCTCTAAAGAGGTTTTTGAAAACCAAAAGTTATTTAATTCGAGAGATTGCAGAATTAAAGTTTACCAAATCCATACTTTTTAAATATCTTCAAAAGAATATTTTCCTCGCTAAAATACGTTTACCGTCGGCCATACTTCTATCAAAATATTTAAAAATATAAATCATCTTTAAGCAAGCAACCAGTAAGGAAACATATTGCTAAACTATACTAGTTGCAAATCTACAGCATAGTACTAGATGCTTCTTTAATCATAGTGTTATTATTGTTATTTATATGCTGATATTATATTTTGATTTTATGTCTTTATTTTGAATTCAGGTACTAAATCAAACAGCAATATTCACTTTGTGATAAGAGTTCCTTTAAATGCATAGAATCATTTTTATGTAACTATTAAAAGTAAATGTTTCATCTAATCATAATCCCAAAACTTTTTCACTATTAAATACTAAATTACTATTATATCTTGAATAGAAAGAACATTTATTAAATTAAAGAATACTTTATGATTTTTTTACTAATATGTTATAATTGGTTGTTACTTCAAGTAAGAACTTTCTGATAAATGTTCTGTTGATATGAGTTCCCAAAGCAAATATTTAACTTATATAAAATCCTGAAATAAAATTATCAATTACTCATTTAATTGACAAGCTTTGGGCCCTGATTTTTTTTTCTAATGTTGTTCCATCGTTTTATCGGTCTCTATTTCTATTATTCCCATTTCTTCTAAATTAAAGAATTTCTTTTTATTTGTAAAATAGAGTTACATCGTGGATACATAAAAACAAAAATTGTATTAAGGGAACGTGGCATCAAGTGAGAATATTGGTTGTCTTAATAGTCGTAAGATCTATTTATAACTAATAAAATGAAAACTGATTTTAATGGAGTTTGTTGTTGCTTATTTTGTATGTTGTTTAGGTTATTTATTATTTTTTTATTCTTATTACCAGCTATTAGCTAATGATTCAAGAATTAGTTATGGGCAAGCAGATAACAACTGATCTTTTTATTAACCCATAACAGCCTGAGTTAATTTAGCTGTAGTTTAAGCTACATCGGTTAGTGGACATTGATTTTACGCAGATTTAATTAAATGACGCCGTGACCAATCAATTCTTCGCGGCTCTGGATATATAAAAGGCCTGCTTTGAATGCAATGACGATATTCAAACCTCCTGAGGGCCGCCCACAGCTCTCCTTTAGACCTCCCTTAGCCTCTAATTATTGACATAATAACAGAACAGCATGTCTTGTCATCTATTAATGGGGTGTAGTTAGTAGGCGCCAGTCAGGGGCAGTTCTATATGTGTCTGTATTTAATAGTCAATTCAGGCCACTATTTTTAGCAGCAATCTATTGCAAAACAATAACATGTATGAAAGATTGTACTGATTTAATATTATTCTGTACAAAAGCGCAACTTACAAGTTATTATGTTTGCATAAATGTAGAGAATGTTTAGCGAGTTTAATTTAATTCAAATAAGGTTCGATAAACTTTCCATGTATTAATAATATATATTGAACGGTAAAGTTGATTAGGCAGGTTTTCAGGGTTTGGGCTTATTACTGCACGTTTTCAGTTTTTTACTGCTCAAAAATCCGGTATCGTTATCATACGTAAACCAGTGCTGCCGAGTCTCCTGACAAAAAATACTCGCTCTTAGGGAATCAGTGACCTTATTATAACTATATACATTATTTTACTGACGCACTAGCTTGCTTTGGCGTGATAGTTGATAGTACAAATAATGACAATGAACCAATTGTTACGTTCATTGTCACATGTATACGCCTTGACAGTGTTCTATTGTACAGTTTACGCTATTGGAGCAATAGTCACAGCCATTATAGTGCAACTGTTCGATAAAAAACATGTTGCTATAAATTTGCTCAAGAAGCTAAAATTGTATCTGCCCTGAGCTCTAAAAATAATCCACCACAGACTCCAAAAGTGAATCTGCATCTGCACAATCTTCCCCCATTAACAAATCAGCCCAGGGCTTCAAAATTATATTCAGCCATTTTAACCCATGCTCTGTGATTCCCACCTAAAGTAAAAAATTCCCGAAATCGGGTAAAAATACCCACATCGGCAGTGCTGGTATAAACACGTGTGCTCGTAACACCACTAAAGGTTGCAACAGAGTAGCCAAACTTTATAGATATATATACACGTATATACAATTAGTAATTTTAATATTAACCCAAGAAAAACACCTAGTTCAAATCTTATATTATGAATCATGTTCAAATCTTATATTATGAAAGGAATATGGTCTAATGTAATACTATTTAAAATAGTATATTTCTACTATTTGAGTTTTTTTGACCGCACCCGGACCATATTCCTTTCATCTTTACACACGGTCAATCAATAATCTTCCAGCAAATCTTATATTAGTATGAAATTGTACATTAGATGTGGTTTAGAGATCTCCCAAAATTTATTTATATATTTTTTTCATAAGATAATCATTTGTATCAATATTTTTTAAATATTGTGTTCAATAGACAAATTATTAATAATAATTTTAATGTAGATACTTTGTTTATAATATCTTGATTATTATTAGTTATCAGTGACAAGGAATCAGGACAGATCTGATGATGTCATGACGATTCCTTACATTAAAATATTTTTCAAACTTTTCATTATATTTTTTAAAGTTATATATTTTTTTAATCTATTTTACTTATTGTTTCTAATTTATGTTATTTATACTTTTTTTTAGATAAATAATTATTTTTACCATGACTGTTATTATAGGTGTAAAAATAATTTATCATAAATTACAAATTATAATTTTAATGTAGGTACTCTCTTTATAGACTTTTTATAACTGTTTAAATTATTTAAGTTACTATTTACAAGCAAATTTGATGATACCATGACAAACCCTTATTATTAAGATTCCTTTCATTAAAATATTTGTCCAATTTTTGTTTGTTCTTCATTTTTATTTATTTATTTATCTATTCCATTTTGTTGATATATTTTTTCTATTATTTTTTATTGATAACTATTTATTTTGTTAAGATAATTGTTATTATCCATAATTTTTTTTATAGGTAAATAAATAATTTATAAGTTTAATATAGCTACTCTGTTTGTAGCCAGTATCTGTAAGTTAATATTGACAAGTAGACCTACTGATAGCATGATAAATCCTTATTGTTACATTACATTTCCTTAGAATATCTTTTAATTATTTTTAAACATTTTTTCCATTTTATTTTATTGATATTTGTTTTTCATAAGATAATTATCGGTATGAATGTTTTTTCTTGATAGGTAAACACATAATTAATAATTTTAATATAAATACTTTCTTGGTTGTCCGTTGATTACTGTATGTTACTATTGACGAGTAGATCTGCTGATTACATGACGAATCCTCATTGTTACATTAAGTTTCATTAAAATATCTATGAATTTTTATTTACCTATTTTATTTTATGTATATTTTTTTTCATAAGATAATTATTTATATCAATATATATTTTTTTAAAGGTTAACAAATTATCCGTAGTTAATACTTTCTTTATTGCTTGTTAATTACTGTATGTTACTATCGACGAGCAGACCTGACAATTTCATGACAAACCCTTATTGTCAAGATACCTTTCATTAAAATATTCGTCAACTTTTATTAATTTTTATTTACTTATTTATCTATTTTATTTTTTCATAAGATGAATATTTTTATTATTAATTTTTTACATATCTTTTTTCTTTTATAAAGTGATTAAATTTATGCAATAAATATACATGAGCCGATGACAAACGTGTTTCAGGCCATTAAATAAAACAATGAACGAGATGAGAATGGAACTGGCTAGAGACAGTGCCAATAGAGAAGGCGTCTTTCCAAATTGGCTATCGGCTAGTTTAGGGTAAACAACTATCCAATATGTTCCTTGTGTGTGGGGGTGTTGTAGTATATACAATATATAGAGTGTATATCCCATTTGCTTAATTGTAAATGTAGTATAACATTTGGTATTAATTTATTTTAACACTATTTCAATGCCATTTGTGCATGTATTAAAATTACTAGTTTGATGATTATTTCTATCTGGAGAACTATCCTAGCTGTATTCTATATTTTATTAATGTTTCATCAATAAAATAACTTTGTCGACGTTTCGGACAGTCCATCCATCCAATTCTGAAAATAGAAATGTTTTTTTAAATTTAAAGTTTAAAAAAAAAACATTCTTTACTATTATATAATATAATTTATTTATAATGAATATGTTGCGGGGGGCGCCTACCGATCTTAGATAATAACAGGTGTCTCAAACCTAGCTGTTGCAACGATAACTTTTCGACAGGTAGCGCTGAGGTTGTCCCTGTGAAATAGCAGTATGAGTACCACGTGCTAATGATTAGGTTACCTCAGTGCACC
>NW_027105601.1:323616-327243 GCF_000696795.3 Halyomorpha halys | reverse complement strand
ATAATTTTTCCTTGATTAATCGTGCACGCCCTATAGTAGTTATTAATATATTAGTTCCTATTTGTTTCTTAGGTTAGGTTACTTTCATGTATAAGGAAGCATGTTTATTTTTATCATGATTTTATTTTCTTGTATTTACAATAAAAAGGTGTTTTTGTTTAAAGTGTGTTTGTTGATTTCCCTTGGAGCTCACCTAAGTAAAATATAGTAACAATAAAAAACGAGGTAACAATAAATACTTTGAATACCTTTTCCATTATTTTCACTGGGCATTTTTGTTTAGTTCTAATAGAAATTTTTTTATTTGTTTTAAAGTAGTTAACAACCACAATTTAAAAAAAAATAAAGAAGAACTAATAGACAAACCAGATAACAATTTTATAAGCAATATATATCACAAAAAAAAATAAAATAAAAAAGGTAGTAAACTACAATACGGATATGAGAAGGTAGGGCGCACATTATACAAATATAATTAGTAAGATAAATTTCTAAAAATCAATTAACAATATTAACAAAAAGATAAACAGTAATAGAACCATTAACGAATACCTAGTGATGTAAATACATGTTTCAGTACCTAATTAACAATACTATAGCAACATTATAGCTTGTAAATGGGTAATTAACTATAAAATTTGGAGTGGTATAGATATGTAGTGGTAGTTATAATTTATAAATATGTTTTTGTCACAGTTTTCAAAATAAATGACAAAAATATTACTATTAGAAATGACACAAAAATGACCAGTACAAATAATGAAAAAGGTGTGAAAATTATCTATAGTAAAGAAATTAATAGTAAAGTCGAGAAAATTCGGTCAATTTTCAAAATTTTAGAAGTGACAACAACTTTTTAACTTCTTTTAGAATTGGTCCCTAAAGATGGATGACATCAATTGCATTTTTATAATAAACCACTGAATAAATAATAAGTATTTTAGTAAACTTCAATATAGAAAAAAAAAAATAATAACCAATTGACTGTCACTACAATAAGCAATTTGACAGATTGTAGTAATTGTCCTAGAAATAAAGATGTTTTAGATATTAATAACATATTTTATTTCTATCAGCATGGTATGCCGACTTATTGTCTAGTACACTGCTATTCAAGATGGATGAGTCAGAATGCTGGAATGAAACGTTGCATTTCAGAATAAATTATAAAAAGTTTATACGATTAAAAGTATACGTTTCATTCCTTGACCTTACGTTAAATATCCAAAGAAGGAAGAAAAGTTAAAGTAAAAAATACTGTTTAGGTTTAAGTTGTACATTGAGTGTGAAGCGCCCATCACTTCTAAATAATAATATATAAACTTGCTATTTAGTTACATATTTTACTGGGAACGGATTATTGAATGCACGATAAACATGTCTATAGGCTACTTCAAGTATTAATCAGTTTGTTGATGTTTATAACTGAACAGTAATGAGGATACAATGATGCGGAAATATACTTTGATGATTGATACAACTACATCTTCAACCGCCGACGCAGACATTCTTCAAATGCTCCCTTATTCTACTTCCTTCCTCAATTTATTCTGAGTGGTTTTCCATGTTGATGGATAGAGCACGTGTTCTTTTAAATAATGGATTAATCCCTAAGCTACCTACTACCTATAACACTCTACAAACTTGAGGCTGTTGAGTAAGAGTGAAGTAGCATTTAGTTGGATTAATGCTATAAATCAATTATTTTATGATATATGGAAATATTATTTTGTTATTAATTAGTTTAGTGATATTAGTATTACTTTGAAAATTTAGATATTTTTATTAAATCGGCCACCCGAATTATTTAACCGAAGTTTGATAAACTAATTAAATGTATTCATCTCTTTCTTGGCTCCTCAATGCCTTGTGTTAATACATGTTATACCTTTAATACATGATAAAATATTACATTATATGGTATAAATACATGATATGATATTTTTGTTAATACAGGAACCTCCAATCCAAGTGGAAATATAATCAACTATCTATGCATGCGTGACATTCAACTGCCACATGTAGACGCATTCAGATTAAAGTGTCGCGACTTATAACCTCCACAAACCTTTTATACAACTTATAAATCTGTATGTTTCCTATTTGTTGTTTGTCATTGGCGACATTCGTTGTTTGTTAAATTCAAACTGGTGTTACTGCAGCTGCGAGGTTGCTAAGGTGACCGACTCCTTAACTCTATTGGGTCGTTTGTACCCTCAACAAAACATTAGCTTTTGATAGATCCTCCTCCCTACTCCCTACTTACTATAATTCGACTCCCCCCACCTCCATTTTCTAATTACGCCTATTCCTTTAATACCTGTCTATTCATATTTAAAATAATTGAAATTAATGTACAAATTTTCAACTGATCTTTGTATAACTGATTGAACATTTTATTTTATCTTTTTACACATTCTTCAGAAATATTGTTTTATCGTTTATTCTATTGTAAATGGATGTTCATATTGTTCATTTAAAATTTGTAAATATGGACGTCAACATTATACGCTCTTTTTTTCAATTATATTTTTCTTTCTTTCTTCTTTTTTTTTTTAATTTATAACAATTAGAAGTTACATTCTCATTTAAAATGATTAAATTTTCATTTTCTTATATTTATCTTCTCATTTTTTTGTATTTTTAGTTTTGCTCTAAGGCACCAAAGATAAATTTTTATTTCCTTAATATTATTATGAAGGGACTCACCTGGAATAAATAAAGCATTATTATTATTTATAGACGACTAGGCTAGGTACATCTTATAGGAGTAAGTATTCGATCCCTGCCAAGATATTTTTTAAATGTTCTCTTAAAATTAAAATGATTATTTAAGATCGAAAGTTTAGTCCACTGGCAATCGGAAACGACGGAATTCACAACTCTGCGGGGCAGCGAAGTGAAAATGAATGAATAATATTGACGTTATAACTTATACCTTCAATTTATATACTACAATTTACTTTGATGATAATGTTGCTGGAAAATCATCGCTCTAACGATAATTACTGTGTACTCATGCTTGAGTGATCGAGCTAATCGGCTGACTAATGGAGACTGAGTTAAAAGACAAACGTGCAAACAGGATAACAACGAGGGTAAATAGGAAAGGCAAACTGTAGAAGAACCGTTTCGGATTTCCGATTGGCCTGTCTCAAGTCGAGTTTACTTGGGAAGCTAATCAGCTGGATTTGTCAACAGTCGATCCTTGGTCCTATTATTCCACTATATAGGTAGCTGTACAATAATTAATTAAACAGAAAAAATTGCAAGTATAATTAATTATAGTTACAATCATCAATTAGTCAGAAAAATAACGATCGATTACATTGTTAATAGTCATTTTAGTTTTCATTCGTTTTTTCCTGGGTTTAATGTGCTTATGTTCTGGTTAGCCATAACTTAGGGCAGGACAGCCGGTTTACCCGGGTGGTTAGCAATCTATTCTAACAAGTGTGGGAAAGTAAAGAGTTTTGATGGGACCGTCGCGAAACAAAAATCGACCTGTCCAGACATCGCTTCTGACACGAGAATATTAAGTTTGTGACTAGCACGTGCTCGCCCATTCACCACCTCTTAATGTAAGTTTAAATCAGTAAAGATTAAATAAATATATATATATATATA
>NW_027105601.1:320936-322871 GCF_000696795.3 Halyomorpha halys | reverse complement strand
ATATATCCGAAATCCGAAATCCTTCGAAAAATCCTCAATCCTCCTTGCTTTGTCCTAAATAAAATCATCCATAAAGACTTCAATGTTCCATATGTTGCCGATTTGGCCGGAACCAGTTATCAATCCTTCCATGATAATACCGATTGATTACTGATAATACTCCTAGGTATCTGAAAATAAGATGACCAGGCGATTTTCTTCTCTAGAAATCTAATTGGAGTTCTACCAATGGGTAGATTCTCCACAAGGCTTTTTTATACCATAATAATATACTTACATCACATTTATTAGTTATATTTTTATTTGATATAGTTGTAAATTTAAGAAAAAAATTGTACTTATTCGGAATCTGCTCTGAAGGCTATGAAAAAATATTTTTCGCCAAACCCAGTGATAATTAAAACGGCCATGCACTTCTGAACATTGAATATTGTTAGGTGTAAGTTATATGTTCAATTTTTGTGGTTACTGGGTCATTGTGGAATAATAGGAAATGAGTTTCCCGAACTAGAAACTCTAGCCGAAACGTCGGCACATTAAAATAAGTTAGTCATACTTATTTGTGTTTCATTGACCGCACCCCCAACCATCTTCTCCTCATTTATCATCCACGGTCAACTATCTCTCATAATTAATAATTAATGTTATTATTACTATCACTAAATTAATAATAATAAAAATAATAGTTTTTATTTATATACATACATGCATTTATAATAGAAGTATTATATTTACATTTATATCTTCTGTTTCTTTATATACATGTATATAGACCTTCTATGTTCCTTCTATATCCTTTATCTCGTCTACCAATTCACTCTTTGTCTGCCTCGGTTCCTTTTCATTTCCAAGGGGATCCACTCTGTTTGTTTCTTGGCCCAGTTCTCGTCATCTTCCTCATTAGCTGCCAAGCCCATTGCCATTTCATATTCTTGACGTGCCTGATTACATCTGTGGACTCGTTATTTTTCCTTATTGATAGGCTACTGAGTTTTTGACTTCTTCTTATGCCTAGCATGCTCCTCTCCATCGCTCTTTGGCATGTTTGAATCTTTTTCTCATGGCGCTTGCTGTGGGACCATGTTTGGCATCCATAAGACATCACAGGCAATATACAGCTATTGAAAGCCAATGTTTTTAAAAGCTGTCTGATATTGTTGTTCTTCATTATCATTAAGATCCAATATTTCTGCCAAGCTATAGCTTTCCTTATTTGAATCTCTGTTGATTACCTATCTTTAAAAGAAATCCTTTGCCCTAGATATGTGATTTCATCTACGACGCTTATTCCTGAAAGGTCTGTTTTCACTTTGGTGACATGTGAGTTTGTAATTATTTTTGTTTCATGAGGTTTTTCGATTATCCGTGTTGGGCACTTCTGTACATAAGCTGATTTAGCATGGTCACTATTTGTTCTTCTTTTCTTGAGATCAATAGGGCATCATCTGCGAATTGATGTGTGCTTCGTTTTACACCATTGATACTGATCCCATATTTATCCCAATCCATCTCCTTTATAATAAGTTACAATACTATACTGAAGATCTGTGGTGAAAGTGTATATCCTTGCCTGACTCCCCAACTGATTAGAATCTCCTGTCTGTCGCTAGATATAAATTCTTTGTTGTCATCGCTACAATTATATTTTATCCTTTAATCCAATACATCTTTTCTTTTGTTCCCCTATTTAACTAACATTGAATAAAATTAAAATATTATATATAAATAATAACAAATTTAAATAAAATTACACTATAAACATATTGAAATCTATCGTGTTTTCGCACATACGTGCTATTAAAAACTCAACAATTATCAACAAGGATATAACTTATAACAAGCATATATTCAAATACAGATAGTAAATATAAAATTAAAAAAGTAAATATTAGAAAAAACTCAAATAAAGGTACATTATTTTTATTTAGGTATTTA
>NW_027105601.1:290395-320886 GCF_000696795.3 Halyomorpha halys | reverse complement strand
GGAATAAGTGGGGTATTATTAAAGGATACTGTAGGGCAAGAGGTCATGGGTTTATGACGAAGAGTAAATGTGATTTGGTGGGATTTATTGGAATTAATTTTAATCCTCCAGTTTTGGCACCATTGTTCAAGGGTGGTGATGTGGGATTGGAGGGTTTGGGATAAAATGTAAGGATCATTAGACACGTGTCATCCCCTTAGACAATAGACATGTGTCATCGGCATACGTGGTGAGGATAGTGTTAGGATGGGTTGGGATGTCAACTGTGAAAACTATATAAAGGATAGGACAAAGGATACTACCCTGAGGAACACCAGCAGACTGACGGAATAGAGATAAATAAGCGCCGTTGTAATTTACTTGAAATAATCTGTCTGAGAGATAAGAACGGATAATGAGGAAGTATGTAGGGATGAAGTATGTTACGGATAAGGGAGGAAGTATGTTACGGATCTTGTATAGCAGTCCTGGGTGCCAGACTCGATCAAAAGCCTGTTCTACATCAAGGAAGACTCTCGAGCAGTACATTCCGCGCTCCAATGAAGACGAGACAACATCAACCACACGATGGCATTGCTGGATATTGGAGGATCCATCGGAATCCAAACTGGTGATCTGGGATCATGTGGTTGGAATCAAGGATAGGGTACAGGCGTTTTAAGATGAGTTTTCCAAGGATTTTGCTTCTGATAGGTTACGAAGAGATAGTATTCAGGCGGCTTTTGAGGTTCGGGAATCATTTTGATTATGGATCATTTCTATGGGTCAGGAGAATAAGTGGATCTGAGTACAGCATTGTAGATTTAGGTGAGGAATAGAACAGATTTTCAAGGAAGATGTTTTAGAATATGGGATGTAATTAGGTCATAACCGGGAGCTTTGCGGGTAGGTAACTTCTGAATGATGTTGGACATTTCTGAAGGATGAAATGCTTTAGGAGGAAGGGTCATTTGGAGTGCAATGTTTAATTCTTGTTCAATGTATTCGATGTGGGTTGGATTAAGAATGTCATGGTGTGGGTCAAATGTTTTTGAAAGGTGCTGGCCGAAGTATATAAACTTAAGTTTGTAATTTTAGTTTCGGCTGTTTGCAAACAGAGACACAGTCTATTTTGCGATACTTGGTTTTTGGACTCGTGGGACCTCAAAAAATATAATTCCATCGAAAAATTAAATTCGAAATTTTTCACGAACGCAATACCTTCCTTCACTATATGTTTCATATATAGGTGAGAAAAAGTAAAAATGCTATTTATGTTTGTGGAAATTAAGGCTCTCTACTTCCTATGTGCTACGTTCAATGCTTTCTATTAAATCCTTTTGAATATGTTCCACTAGTAGACTGAAAAATATTTAAGAAAACGATAGTTTGCGACTGACAAAAGAAAAGGGCTTATGTGTTGAATGAATTACAGGATAGTTATAGCAACTAAAAGTTGAACATTTTGATTTGATTTGATTAATTTGTTAATTAATTTCCACAATTAAGGCATATTTTACTTATGATGGTAATGACGAGGTGCTATGAAGTTAGGTGAATGTTATAAGAAAAAAACAAGAAACACTCTGGTGCGATACAATAATTTTACTAAAAGGTTGTAGGCCTCATCTTTCTCATCCTTTATACACTCATTTCTTATCTCTTTTGTAGTGAAACACTTCCTTGCCCTATTTACTCTTTATAGAAAAAATTAATCAAAAAAATATATGAAGTAGTACGTGAATGTTAATCAAAGATAAGCACTATAGAATTATTTAAATGTTTCAAGGAATTTTAATGTTTTATGTAATTTAAATTATTTATTATACGATAAATTCTTTAATAATGACAATTTATAATGTAATGGTTATTTGTGGTAGGAAAAAAACGAAAAGAAAGTTAAACAATTTGTTTGTCCTTATTTTAAAAAAAAAGTTGAATTTTATTTAAGGTAAAATTATGTATAAAGAATAAAATAAAAATATACCAGAATGGTCGATGAAAAAGTTATCGAGCCGTTTTATACTTTTTAAAAAAGGTTTAGGCTGAAAACTTTGAGTTTAATTGCCAATATGAGACTCTGAGAAAGAGGAGCATTCTCAAACAACGGGACAAAAACTTTCTCTGAACTGAAGCCGACTGGAATAAAAGTAAGTAATAAAAGAATATTTTTATGCTTCAACTTGAAAAAAAAATTATTGAACATAAGAGGAACTTTACCATTCCAAAAAGTAAAAGGAAATATCACATAAGCTATTACACCAACTAGCTCTGTGTACATTATAAACTGAAAATTCCATGGCCACTATATATTAAAGGTTTGAATTTGTCGATTATGTATTTTAAATATTTGATTAAATTTTAATTCCAAAGATAACTGAAAGGATGCCCAGACCCATAAAGTAAAAGACATTGGAAGTGGGACCTCCTTTATTAAGTACGTAATAGTTAAGTAAAAGGAGATGGTCCGAGTTGGCGGTCAAAAAAAGAAAAATAATTCTGGTGCGTTGTACGCATCTCAAAATTTTGTCCTAATACGTAGGTTTTGGTGTAAGCTGGTGAGCTTGTGTCGAAGTCATCGTTATTTTTGTTTCATAAGTTCTCTTTTATAAAATATATCTCATCTGTAAATAGAAGCAACAAAGCCTATGTCATCACGACTTGATTTTATAGTTTAAATGCCCTGCAAGTTAATGAGCTACCTGATTATCATAGCTAAGTAAATTAGTGAACACGTCCCTTTGCAGAAGATGTTCAATCATTAACTATCTACAATTATAACTAGCATAAATTATTAGGGGGGTCTGTGATGTCACTCAAAATTTTAAATTAGAGACATTTATACATTTCTAAGAACTTTAGGTTGATTTTCATTCTTTTGACAGAAATACATAATACAAATATATAAATGTGGTTTGTGGAACCGTCACCAGCCTCAGAAACGCGGTTAGATAGAATCTAGCATCCTCCATATCATGTATAGGTAAGTAAAGAGTAAAAAGTTTTAACTATTTTTTATTTTATTAAATTAAGACAAAAATTACTATTGCCTTAATTAATTAATAATATTTATTTCTCAGTTTATTACTAATCACTATGCCAGTTAAGATATCTTTTTGGTTAATTAATAGATCAGTTTGGAAATATATATAATGTTTTCAATGAGTTCAGAACTCCTTACTATGCTAGTAAATATATCTTTTTGTTATTCCTCTTTAACCTCCTTACTATTTATACTCATATTAATTTTTTTATATAGATATCTTCTTATACCTTCAACTTTATGTCTGTTTTATTTATATATTCACTTTTATACCCTTACATTAACTTTATCTGTTCTCAATCTTTTTGTCATAGCCCTGATGAAGACCTACTGTGTGGGTCGAAACGTTGGCCATTTTTAAATAATTGAAACTATTGTTTTTTTACTGCAATTCTAACCATCTCCCCATTTACATACGGTCTATGATCTATATGTAATGAAAGTAAAATTTTCGTGTCGCTGAGTTCTTCTTCAGAGAAATTGCTCTATTTGATTTGCACGATTCTCAAAAAATGCTTGTCGAATAAAAATCATTAGAGTTAACACAACTAATTAATGTAAAAAAAAAACACTACATAATTTGATGTCGGGAGATAAATAAGGCAGTGGGCGCGTAATACCAACTACCCCATCTCCACTAGCATTTTATAAAAAAATTCAGGTATAATTGAAAATATATGTATATAATTGACGATGAGAGTGGATGAAGAAGCTGTAACATTTCAGGAAAATATATTTTCTCTTGTAAGGGTATATATTAAATACCTCTTGGCAGAGAGTATCTTGATTTTAATAACCCTTAAGGGTTAATTATAAATTAAAAGTTTCCCCGGTTTAAAATGGGATTTATCATCATCAAATCATTAAATCTTATTGTATTATATATTATCAAATTCACATGCTTCAAGATAACTTCTTCAGACAATGTCTTCAATTGTATTAAAAATTAAATGAATATTATTATGTTCAACGAAATATTTTCAGACTGTTCTTTCTCAATTATGTTTGTTCTGTTCTTATTTTATAAAGTTATTGGGAGTGAATCAATGGTCGATTCACTGTATACGTTCTTTTTCCCTTCCATACCGTTTACCTATTACGTATTAAAGATATCAAAGAAAAGAGAAGATCGAAATGTCAATTTGAACTTTGCAATACTATATGGAAATAGGACGTAAAGAGTATAGAAGGATGACAAGCAGATGGTATTGTCTGAATCAGAAGGGAGACACCCTACTCTCCTTTAAAAGTAACGTGAAGTCAAAAAGAGGGGAGTTGACATGACCTTCATTGCTCAGGTTTACGTTGAGGTTAATAGGAATGTCCACCATTGTAATGTAAACTGAAACAGAAGGCAGCCGCTGATTGGATCCTACGCCTCTGCCACGCCCCTAGGGTTCGTCATTAGGCCTGCATTTTTGGTTTCACTTTTCATGACAGTTTACCCCCTTCATTATACTTCTTCCTAAAAGCTGTAAATCGACCTGGACATGTCAGTGCAGTAATAATATTTTAATATCAGCCATTAAACAGTGTATCAAAATTGATTTAATTAAATAATCAACTAATGGGGAAGGAATTAATGAATGTGCATGGTAATTATTTCCAATTGGAAAAAAACCTTATATAAACATAAACCTTTTTTTTATATTAATTTTGTTGTGTGTTAAACTGATTTGGATTACTGTTACTGTTACCATCGAAATAGATTTTCTTTTTAATTTATAAATATATTTCCCACTAATGAAATTGTTAAAATATTTTTAAACCTTAATTTAGTAAAATAATTGAATAAATTTTTGTTATTATATAAATGCGGTTGTTCAGCAAAATTTTTAGTTTTTACCTGCTAATTATTTTAATTTGGATGTAAATGATTTTAAATCCGGAATCATTCTTCTTTAGCTAAGATTTTGTTTTTTAGTCAATATTTTGATATTTCCAGTGAAAATTTATATTTTTAGATAAAAATAAATTTCAGAGATCTTTATAAAACGATAGCCGTTTGTTAAAGAGGCAAGTACTATAGAACAGGGAACCGATCCTCTGTAGTAGGTGGTAATTTTAAACTAATCCCGAGATTGGCTGTAACCTGATTGGTGGGGGTACGGACGTCCAATGAGCTGCCACGATTCGATTAGGCCACGCCCCACTTTCTTATTGGCTATTAACTAATGCGGCACTCTATTTACGTTGAGCCCAGCACAACTTTAGATCTCAGCTGACCACTATCTTCAGAAGAAAATAACTGGCGTAAAAACTCCTGAGTTTGAACAGACGTTTGGCTAAATGGTTACATCTTTTAATAAGATTATTGTTCAGTTTTTTTAAAGCTGCTGACGTATAATATTTGCAAAAAATTTTGTTCTGTAAATAAGTGTTTGTCCATTTTCGGTAAAATAAGATGTTTTTTGATGATATTTGTAAAAAACTGTATATGGGAAACAAATGTGATGCAAACTAACGTCAGATCTGTTTTTAGTACTTAAAAACCCCTACATTCAAATTCTCAGACAAATCTAAAAATAAATATTTATTAGAAACTGACGTTTCGTCAAACATTGTAGGGTTCTTCAAGGTTAGTTTCTCGACAAGAAGTACCCATCAATTCTTGTCTAGTACTCTGCCTTCATGAAGCTCTACAAAGTGGGGCGAAACGCCAGTTTCTAATCAATATTTTTTCTCGAACGCGCGGACCATCTTGCTACAGTCATCACATAGAGACAACTAACTATCTTTCCAAAAACATTTTGGCCATTTTTTCACGCATTAGATCCTTGATTTTTTTTTTATGATTAAAAAACTGCTCGTAAGTTAAGAATCAGGAATACTTTGAACCATAAAGGTAGATGGAGGAAAATTCAGAGTACTGGTAAGAGTTTTTTAAAGTACGCAATTTAATTTAACCATGGTGACTACATAGTTTGGAAACCAAGTTGTCTGCAAAAAACATTAATTTTGTTTTCACTATCTTTATGGTATAGTATGGTTGTTTATGTGGGTGGAAAAAAAAATCTACACTTTCTTTATTTAATAAAACCGGAATATAGAGCTTATAACAGAACTGTAATTTCCTGACTAATCACTTTAAGCATCATTCGAACAGATTTTTTTTTGATAATATTTCCAACACAAAGGTTTTTTTTTTTGTTTAAAAATTTTTTTTTTTTTTTTTTTTTATAAATATGATTGAAAGTAACGTTTAAAGAACGAGACAAAGAGTAAAGGTTAGGGCTTGTTTATAAAAAAAATAAAAAACACACAGTAATATGACTTAGGATTTAGAGGCAATCAGAAAGGCAAACACACTTTCCTGTCGAAAAGATAACCTTCAAGAGTAATCGGAATAATAATTTTTCAGCTGGCTTTGTGGCAGACCACTTTTATTTTGAGAGTGGATAATCTCATCGAGTTTTGTTGTGAAAAGGTCGAAGTTCCGTTTGTGAAATTAAATTGTCTGTTTATTCGGCGTTAAAGGAGGCAGAGGTTGGTTATTGGGCCTATTGTTACCTTTGCAAACTATAATGATTTATCCAAGCACCTTACTTTCTCCATGTTTTTTCAACTGTGATTTTCAATTTGATTAATCATTGAAATATTCCATTTATCATTTGTGTTGTCAGTTTTTTCGGTTCTTAATTTTCCACTTGTGTATATATAAGCGTAATATTGTTTTATATTTTGTCGAAAATTAATATTGAAATGCATACTAGATGATATGACCATACATATGAAAATGAAATATATCTTGTGTGTCCGCTCACTGGACTTTTCTTACCACTTTGGCTGCTCCTAGCTTTATCTACACTAATGTTGCTAAAATAATGATTTTATTTTTAGTTTATATAATTGGATTAATTATGCTCAGCGAGCTTTTGAAATGTTACGGGGACTTATAGATTTCAAATTATTCACAAAATTAATAAACGAAAAGTGAATGGGTTTCCATGAGAAACTGAGCTAAATAAACGTAAAAACAACAGTACAAAAACACAAAAACCATATTTTTGTTAATATTAATCCGATTTTGATATTATTTTATTGTTTTTTAGCTAAATCAAAATTAGATGCTCTTATTTTAGCACAGGAGAGAGGCAATCGACTCGGGTCCAACTGACGCTGTACAAGATCCTGCTCTTACATATGGAACAGATTTTCAACAATTTAAACAGATGTGAATCGGCTTATATGTAAAAAATAATTGGCTGCTGTCGCTTTCAGCAGATATAGTACAGAAGATAGAATATTATAGAGATAAAATGTTGCCATAAGATGCCTTAGCTTCAAGGTTTAATATCTCTCTATATAATGTATCATTTTGAGCTTGTCCATTTTGAGGATTCATTGTAAACGAAATCATTGCGGTCGTGCAAAATTTTGAATTCGAGTTTTTGCCGGAAATACACGTTACTTTAAGTGATTAATTTTAACTTTCTGCAAATAACTAAATGTTATTGACCCTTGAATACCAATGTGGATGGATCCTACTCACCAGTTGTGAAAAATCTCACACTTTCACTTACTAATCTGCTAACGTCCTCAAGTGTTGTGTAGGTCAGTGAGCTCGTGGTGTCAAAATTTTTGTGAATTTGGGGTTAAAAAAAGACCAGAGAAGACGAACATTATAAGAAAACAATTTTTTTTTTCTGTTGCTATAAAGGCTTCTATTTTAAGTTTGTAGGAAGATAGACCGGGTGTCAATAAAGGTATTAAAATAGTAAAAGAAAACTATTTATTGCTAACCAACCTTTTGTTCACACGACCAAATGTTGTGTTACAATCTGAAGCCCTCCAAAGTGGGGCGAAACTTTGTTAACAATAGATTTCTTTTACATTTTGATACCTTTATTGACCGCCACCCAGACTATCTTCCTACAATATACTTCATATTGTCAACTATCTTTTTCCTTCTTTTCTTTTATTCCTATAAGGTTTCTCGAGATGTGGATAACGAATATAAAGTTTATTCCTGTCAAGAATACAACAGTTTAACAAAAGATAACGAAGCAGTCATGCGATCGGGAAAGATGATGTGGTCTCGGCATTTCCAGTTCCAATTGGTTTTATCATTTTACCTTTTTTCTCCTTTAGCTATTCATAAAATTATTCAATATTTTGTATTTATTTTTTTTATTGTATTGTATAGTATATTATAGCTAACGATGAGAACTGTATTTTATTTTATTAAATAAACAAAATTAAAGGTACTGTATAGGAAGTTTTATTTAAAATTTGACATTTAGTCTATTTCAATAGAAATAAAACCAAATTAAAGACCGCTTAGTTGCTTAATTATTCAGCGAGTATAATAAAATTCGTTGGAGCTGTTTTCGAATGAATTCGAACAAATATGAAAAAAAATTCTATGAAGTAACACATCCAGTTGGTCGATTTTAGTGAAATATTTGCTGTCACGTCCCACGTATATAAACTTTTTTTTTTTAATAATTTATTTATTGTTATTTACAACCGTATACACATATATAATACAAGTAAATTTGCTGTATGTGACATAGTGACATGATACAAATATGTGGAGAATCTACTCACTGATAGAACTCCAATAACATTGGACTCTCTAGACGAGAAGATCTCGAGGCCATCTTCTTTTCAGACACCTAGGAGGATTATTAGGTAATGAAGGAGAAGCCAGATTAGAAAAAAGTGGATTTAGGTGGTTGAGAAGTTTATCATGGAATGGTATCTGGTTCTAGCCAAATCGGCAACATATGGAACATTGAGGTCCTGATGGATGACTTGATGTGTGACAAAGTAAGGAGCCTTAAGGATTTTACGAAGGATTTCGGACTGTAAGGATTAGATTCGGGAGGAATTTGATGGTTTAGTGGAGCCCCAAAGCTCAACTTTGATGTCCAGATGATAGACCTTATAATAGTCATGTAGATCAGTCTTTGTAATGGATTGGCAATATAGACCGTTTGTCTAGTAAATGTTGTAATAGTCGGAATCGACAAGCAGTTTCTTGTCTTGTATGAGGATTCCATGTCAGTCGTTTGTCGAGATTTAGTCCTAAGTAACGGATCTGTTCGACAGGAATAAGTGGGGTATTATTAAAGGATACTGTAGGGCAAGAGGTCATGGGTTTATGACGAAGAGTAAATGTGATTTGGTGGGATTTATTGGAATTAATTTTAATCCTCCAGTTTTGGCACCATTGTTCAAGGGTGGTGATGTGGGATTGGAGGGTTTGGGATAAAATGTAAGGATCATTAGACACGTGTCATCCCCTTAGACAATAGACATGTGTCATCGGCATACGTGGTGAGGATAGTGTTAGGATGGGTTGGGATGTCAACTGTGAAAACTATATAAAGGATAGGACAAAGGATACTACCCTGAGGAACACCAGCAGACTGACGGAATAGAGATAAATAAGCGCCGTTGTAATTTACTTGAAATAATCTGTCTGAGAGATAAGAACGGATAATGAGGAAGTATGTAGGGATGAAGTATGTTACGGATAAGGGAGGAAGTATGTTACGGATCTTGTATAGCAGTCCTGGGTGCCAGACTCGATCAAAAGCCTGTTCTACATCAAGGAAGACTCTCGAGCAGTACATTCCGCGCTCCAATGAAGACGAGACAACATCAACCACACGATGGCATTGCTGGATATTGGAGGATCCATCGGAATCCAAACTGGTGATCTGGGATCATGTGGTTGGAATCAAGGATAGGGTACAGGCGTTTTAAGATGAGTTTTCCAAGGATTTTGCTTCTGATAGGTTACGAAGAGATAGTATTCAGGCGGCTTTTGAGGTTCGGGAATCATTTTGATTATGGATCATTTCTATGGGTCAGGAGAATAAGTGGATCTGAGTACAGCATTGTAGATTTAGGTGAGGAATAGAACAGATTTTCAAGGAAGATGTTTTAGAATATGGGATGTAATTAGGTCATAACCGGGAGCTTTGCGGGTAGGTAACTTCTGAATGATGTTGGACATTTCTGAAGGATGAAATGCTTTAGGAGGAAGGGTCATTTGGAGTGCAATGTTTAATTCTTGTTCAATGTATTCGATGTGGGTTGGATTAAGAATGTCATGGTGTGGGTCAAATGTTTTTGAAAGGTGCTGGCCGAAGTATATAAACTTAAGTTTGTAATTTTAGTTTCGGCTGTTTGCAAACAGAGACACAGTCTATTTTGCGATACTTGGTTTTTGGACTCGTGGGACCTCAAAAAATATAATTCCATCGAAAAATTAAATTCGAAATTTTTCACGAACGCAATACCTTCCTTCACTATATGTTTCATATATAGGTGAGAAAAAGTAAAAATGCTATTTATGTTTGTGGAAATTAAGGCTCTCTACTTCCTATGTGCTACGTTCAATGCTTTCTATTAAATCCTTTTGAATATGTTCCACTAGTAGACTGAAAAATATTTAAGAAAACGATAGTTTGCGACTGACAAAAGAAAAGGGCTTATGTGTTGAATGAATTACAGGATAGTTATAGCAACTAAAAGTTGAACATTTTGATTTGATTTGATTAATTTGTTAATTAATTTCCACAATTAAGGCATATTTTACTTATGATGGTAATGACGAGGTGCTATGAAGTTAGGTGAATGTTATAAGAAAAAAACAAGAAACACTCTGGTGCGATACAATAATTTTACTAAAAGGTTGTAGGCCTCATCTTTCTCATCCTTTATACACTCATTTCTTATCTCTTTTGTAGTGAAACACTTCCTTGCCCTATTTACTCTTTATAGAAAAAATTAATCAAAAAAATATATGAAGTAGTACGTGAATGTTAATCAAAGATAAGCACTATAGAATTATTTAAATGTTTCAAGGAATTTTAATGTTTTATGTAATTTAAATTATTTATTATACGATAAATTCTTTAATAATGACAATTTATAATGTAATGGTTATTTGTGGTAGGAAAAAAACGAAAAGAAAGTTAAACAATTTGTTTGTCCTTATTTTAAAAAAAAAGTTGAATTTTATTTAAGGTAAAATTATGTATAAAGAATAAAATAAAAATATACCAGAATGGTCGATGAAAAAGTTATCGAGCCGTTTTATACTTTTTAAAAAAGGTTTAGGCTGAAAACTTTGAGTTTAATTGCCAATATGAGACTCTGAGAAAGAGGAGCATTCTCAAACAACGGGACAAAAACTTTCTCTGAACTGAAGCCGACTGGAATAAAAGTAAGTAATAAAAGAATATTTTTATGCTTCAACTTGAAAAAAAAATTATTGAACATAAGAGGAACTTTACCATTCCAAAAAGTAAAAGGAAATATCACATAAGCTATTACACCAACTAGCTCTGTGTACATTATAAACTGAAAATTCCATGGCCACTATATATTAAAGGTTTGAATTTGTCGATTATGTATTTTAAATATTTGATTAAATTTTAATTCCAAAGATAACTGAAAGGATGCCCAGACCCATAAAGTAAAAGACATTGGAAGTGGGACCTCCTTTATTAAGTACGTAATAGTTAAGTAAAAGGAGATGGTCCGAGTTGGCGGTCAAAAAAAGAAAAATAATTCTGGTGCGTTGTACGCATCTCAAAATTTTGTCCTAATACGTAGGTTTTGGTGTAAGCTGGTGAGCTTGTGTCGAAGTCATCGTTATTTTTGTTTCATAAGTTCTCTTTTATAAAATATATCTCATCTGTAAATAGAAGCAACAAAGCCTATGTCATCACGACTTGATTTTATAGTTTAAATGCCCTGCAAGTTAATGAGCTACCTGATTATCATAGCTAAGTAAATTAGTGAACACGTCCCTTTGCAGAAGATGTTCAATCATTAACTATCTACAATTATAACTAGCATAAATTATTAGGGGGGTCTGTGATGTCACTCAAAATTTTAAATTAGAGACATTTATACATTTCTAAGAACTTTAGGTTGATTTTCATTCTTTTGACAGAAATACATAATACAAATATATAAATGTGGTTTGTGGAACCGTCACCAGCCTCAGAAACGCGGTTAGATAGAATCTAGCATCCTCCATATCATGTATAGGTAAGTAAAGAGTAAAAAGTTTTAACTATTTTTTATTTTATTAAATTAAGACAAAAATTACTATTGCCTTAATTAATTAATAATATTTATTTCTCAGTTTATTACTAATCACTATGCCAGTTAAGATATCTTTTTGGTTAATTAATAGATCAGTTTGGAAATATATATAATGTTTTCAATGAGTTCAGAACTCCTTACTATGCTAGTAAATATATCTTTTTGTTATTCCTCTTTAACCTCCTTACTATTTATACTCATATTAATTTTTTTATATAGATATCTTCTTATACCTTCAACTTTATGTCTGTTTTATTTATATATTCACTTTTATACCCTTACATTAACTTTATCTGTTCTCAATCTTTTTGTCATAGCCCTGATGAAGACCTACTGTGTGGGTCGAAACGTTGGCCATTTTTAAATAATTGAAACTATTGTTTTTTTACTGCAATTCTAACCATCTCCCCATTTACATACGGTCTATGATCTATATGTAATGAAAGTAAAATTTTCGTGTCGCTGAGTTCTTCTTCAGAGAAATTGCTCTATTTGATTTGCACGATTCTCAAAAAATGCTTGTCGAATAAAAATCATTAGAGTTAACACAACTAATTAATGTAAAAAAAAAACACTACATAATTTGATGTCGGGAGATAAATAAGGCAGTGGGCGCGTAATACCAACTACCCCATCTCCACTAGCATTTTATAAAAAAATTCAGGTATAATTGAAAATATATGTATATAATTGACGATGAGAGTGGATGAAGAAGCTGTAACATTTCAGGAAAATATATTTTCTCTTGTAAGGGTATATATTAAATACCTCTTGGCAGAGAGTATCTTGATTTTAATAACCCTTAAGGGTTAATTATAAATTAAAAGTTTCCCCGGTTTAAAATGGGATTTATCATCATCAAATCATTAAATCTTATTGTATTATATATTATCAAATTCACATGCTTCAAGATAACTTCTTCAGACAATGTCTTCAATTGTATTAAAAATTAAATGAATATTATTATGTTCAACGAAATATTTTCAGACTGTTCTTTCTCAATTATGTTTGTTCTGTTCTTATTTTATAAAGTTATTGGGAGTGAATCAATGGTCGATTCACTGTATACGTTCTTTTTCCCTTCCATACCGTTTACCTATTACGTATTAAAGATATCAAAGAAAAGAGAAGATCGAAATGTCAATTTGAACTTTGCAATACTATATGGAAATAGGACGTAAAGAGTATAGAAGGATGACAAGCAGATGGTATTGTCTGAATCAGAAGGGAGACACCCTACTCTCCTTTAAAAGTAACGTGAAGTCAAAAAGAGGGGAGTTGACATGACCTTCATTGCTCAGGTTTACGTTGAGGTTAATAGGAATGTCCACCATTGTAATGTAAACTGAAACAGAAGGCAGCCGCTGATTGGATCCTACGCCTCTGCCACGCCCCTAGGGTTCGTCATTAGGCCTGCATTTTTGGTTTCACTTTTCATGACAGTTTACCCCCTTCATTATACTTCTTCCTAAAAGCTGTAAATCGACCTGGACATGTCAGTGCAGTAATAATATTTTAATATCAGCCATTAAACAGTGTATCAAAATTGATTTAATTAAATAATCAACTAATGGGGAAGGAATTAATGAATGTGCATGGTAATTATTTCCAATTGGAAAAAAACCTTATATAAACATAAACCTTTTTTTTATATTAATTTTGTTGTGTGTTAAACTGATTTGGATTACTGTTACTGTTACCATCGAAATAGATTTTCTTTTTAATTTATAAATATATTTCCCACTAATGAAATTGTTAAAATATTTTTAAACCTTAATTTAGTAAAATAATTGAATAAATTTTTGTTATTATATAAATGCGGTTGTTCAGCAAAATTTTTAGTTTTTACCTGCTAATTATTTTAATTTGGATGTAAATGATTTTAAATCCGGAATCATTCTTCTTTAGCTAAGATTTTGTTTTTTAGTCAATATTTTGATATTTCCAGTGAAAATTTATATTTTTAGATAAAAATAAATTTCAGAGATCTTTATAAAACGATAGCCGTTTGTTAAAGAGGCAAGTACTATAGAACAGGGAACCGATCCTCTGTAGTAGGTGGTAATTTTAAACTAATCCCGAGATTGGCTGTAACCTGATTGGTGGGGGTACGGACGTCCAATGAGCTGCCACGATTCGATTAGGCCACGCCCCACTTTCTTATTGGCTATTAACTAATGCGGCACTCTATTTACGTTGAGCCCAGCACAACTTTAGATCTCAGCTGACCACTATCTTCAGAAGAAAATAACTGGCGTAAAAACTCCTGAGTTTGAACAGACGTTTGGCTAAATGGTTACATCTTTTAATAAGATTATTGTTCAGTTTTTTTAAAGCTGCTGACGTATAATATTTGCAAAAAATTTTGTTCTGTAAATAAGTGTTTGTCCATTTTCGGTAAAATAAGATGTTTTTTGATGATATTTGTAAAAAACTGTATATGGGAAACAAATGTGATGCAAACTAACGTCAGATCTGTTTTTAGTACTTAAAAACCCCTACATTCAAATTCTCAGACAAATCTAAAAATAAATATTTATTAGAAACTGACGTTTCGTCAAACATTGTAGGGTTCTTCAAGGTTAGTTTCTCGACAAGAAGTACCCATCAATTCTTGTCTAGTACTCTGCCTTCATGAAGCTCTACAAAGTGGGGCGAAACGCCAGTTTCTAATCAATATTTTTTCTCGAACGCGCGGACCATCTTGCTACAGTCATCACATAGAGACAACTAACTATCTTTCCAAAAACATTTTGGCCATTTTTTCACGCATTAGATCCTTGATTTTTTTTTTATGATTAAAAAACTGCTCGTAAGTTAAGAATCAGGAATACTTTGAACCATAAAGGTAGATGGAGGAAAATTCAGAGTACTGGTAAGAGTTTTTTAAAGTACGCAATTTAATTTAACCATGGTGACTACATAGTTTGGAAACCAAGTTGTCTGCAAAAAACATTAATTTTGTTTTCACTATCTTTATGGTATAGTATGGTTGTTTATGTGGGTGGAAAAAAAAATCTACACTTTCTTTATTTAATAAAACCGGAATATAGAGCTTATAACAGAACTGTAATTTCCTGACTAATCACTTTAAGCATCATTCGAACAGATTTTTTTTTGATAATATTTCCAACACAAAGGTTTTTTTTTTTGTTTAAAAATTAAAATATTTTTTAATTTTTATGATTAAAAAATAGATTATTGTTTAACGTTTAAACTTTTTAATTTACTATAAAAAAATTATTTTTCATTAAATTATTTTAAAACTTAATATCGATAAAATTTTTGAGTCTAGCTGATACAGTGTGCTTTCTTATGCTAATGTATTTATTAAAAAAAAAAGTTTTATCTCAAAATAGTTTTTAGATTAGAACTACTTCCCCCTCAATTGTTACATCTATGGATTTAACATTTTTTAATAAGATTGCTTATTCGATTATCTCTATCTAAAATTATCCCCCAATACAATATCATTGCTATTGTAATGGACGTATAAATTAATGGATAGCGGAGCCGCATTCAGGCTGAACCAGAGCACCGCAGACTGAACCAGATGACCATTGTGCCATTTGATGGGGGCGGGAATCGGTGGCGGGATGTGGGTTGTTAACGATGTGGTCGTCCGATATTGTCATTTCTTATATCAATGTATTTTTAATTATACGTTATCATCAATCAATCTCTAATAGTGTGATGACCAAGAATAGAGTTCGAATATTATGTGTATTTATAATCTTAAAATTTTTTCTTGAGACTGGTAATTTTTTAATAAATAATTCAAAACACTATCCAATTATCACAAAACACTAAACACTATCACTTTGTGTGATAAAAGTGTATTAATAGTGTTTCAAGAGAAATAATTTTGACTGTGGTTTTTAATGGATATTTGACTTATTAGATAAATGTTTTGACCTGGGCAGAATAGCCTGTATGAAGTTTTTAGAGTGGTTAAATTATATGTTTCATAGTGAATTGAGATTGTCCCTGAAGATGGCCGAATTGGCCGAAACGTTGGATGTGTAATAGAAATAAAAGTTTTGAGACTATAATTGGATAGTGTTTTGAATTATTTATTATGTGTATTGTTATGACACTACTTCGTAGAATAATATTAATCTTAATCGAGTAATCTTTATCGTAATCTTAATACAACATTTTAAATGTTTGTTATCAAGTCTTTTTTGATAAATAATCTCCTTACCGTGATTCATTAATTGAGCAGAAACGGTCAATTGAATGGTCATTGATTGATTGATAAAATGTGTCATTTAAATATTGATAGGAAGCCTTTCATAACCAGATTGGATTATTCTGCCTGGTGAAAATTTAGTAATTAACTGAATTTTGTTAATAAAACTAATATATTTTTAAAATGTACCCCTTGGTAACAGAAAGGTAAGAAATTATTTTCGGAACTAGTTTTGACAAACATTTGTGAAACTTTCTACATTGTGTTTATAATCAAAATTACGGCAAGTGGGTCTGGTTTTTGATGCCTCATATCATAACTAGTATAGTTATTTCAAATAATTCATGTCATATTCATAAAACCTTCGCAAGAAAGTGTTAATTAAAATCTTAAAACACGCAAGACATTTGTTTAGATGAGAAACTCAGTTTAATATTATTATTTAGTAATCATTACACCATGAGAAGAAGGCTACGCCATCAGTGGACAAGACCCTCACTAGAAGACAGCTAACATGGAACTCAACAGGAAAAATCTGAGGAGGAGGTCGCATCACAAACTTTTATATACCACCCTAATTTGAGTTATAATTAATCCTCACTCATTTTAGAACAGATATTTCTAAATTATTTACTGTGGCAATTCTTTCTCGTATTAATTTTTCATATGTACCTTTCAATTGACAGATAACTGATTAAGATTTAACTCGTTTTCAGAAATGTACTTTTAATAATATTTCTCGTTGCAAAAGAACGACAGAAATTTAAAAAAATAATATGTTAATAAAATTTACATTCCGCTCTGAAGCTTCTATCTAATGCTAAATTGTTATAGAATCAATATTAAAATACTATGAATGATATTACGAGTTTGTAATCATTTCAACTGGAAAGCTCAAATATATTTAGGTAGAATTGAAAAAGCTATTTTATCACTATGGTTACGGGAAAAGATTTAACCGATTGGCGAAACAGAACAACATAGTGTGGTCATGGGCTTGTGTCCCTTAAACGTCAAACTCGTGTTTTATTTATTCATTTTTTTTTGTTATTCTCCATTACTTTATTCGACTTTATATGTTACATATTATTCTTTGTAAAATCCTTGGCTTTCCAACGGTATATAATAAGTTTATATTCATTTCTTATTTCCGGAAATGTGTTTTCTACGTGCAAAAATAATTTTACCTCCGATCTCCTCAAGTTAATTTTCAATTCTTTTCATAGTTAATAATTATCTATTCTTATTACTTATAAAAATGTGAGATAGTTAATTATTTCCGATAAACAAAATTAGAGGTAATTTAGAAGACATTTTTTTTGGAAAATCCGTATTTAAACCCAGTTAGACTATTTCAATGTTAATAAGGCCTGTATAATCTTAAAGAACACTTAATTGTTCATTGAAATGCTTAGTTTAATGAAAATCGATAGAGCCATTATCGAGAAAGTCAGAAAAATGTGAATAAATGATTCAATAATGTAGCACTTCTGGTCAGTCGATTTTATCGAAACAATTGTCAACAAGTCACTAGATGTTGCAGGTCTCGCCTTAAATATGTTCTTTCAGTTTTGTACGACATTACATCTTTGAGTTCGGCTGACCACATACAGACCATTTTGCACAACTTTGGTAATTGGACTGAGGAGGCCCTCAAAACGTGTATTTCCGTCAAAAATTCGAATTCCAAATTTTGTATAATTATAAATTTTCGAAATTTCGGAATACTTTTCCTTACTATATATCTCATATATAGGTAAGAGCAATTAGAAAGTCGTCTCTTTTGTGAATGAGAAAACAGAAGACATAGCTCACGAACAAATATTTGTTTTAGTCATGAAATATTATATTGTAATGAGTGAGTAACCTAACAGCAACCAACCCCTAACAGCAACCCCTGTGCTTACAATTTAAGGATGAGAGGAGGATGAAGAATAAGGAGGATCCCGAAATTCATTTCACAATGAACTTCAATCATATCCGTTACACACAACAGTTCATCCTTAAAAATTAAAATTGTATTTATCAACTTAAATGTTATCTATTCAATAGTCAAAATTAACTAATCACTAATCAGTAAGCAAAATTGTAATGTGCTTGACATAACGCCTATGTTTATTTGTATAATCTAGAATTAGAGGCTTAATACCAATTTATTTATTAATTGTGATAATATCTTCTACAGTATGTAGTAGGTGATGGTTTGAATTTGACATGCAACTTCATGTTATACTCTTTATTAAAGTCCAGAGAGCCATCTGAAAATGTTTTGGAATTTTAATTCAAGTGTAGTGGATTTATAAAACGCCCGGTATAATACAACTGATGTTTTGTTGAGTGATATGAGCTGAATACGAAGTAGCAGCCTTGCATTGTGTTTAGATTAGGCAGTTAGTCAATAATACATCAAATAGTATTTTTTTAAATCTTTTTTTGAATAATGGAAGACTAATGATCGCTAACAGTAAGGTTAGAATTATGAACCTTTATTAAATATAAGGATTGTTTCAACAATGCATAGAATATTTTTTTAAATGTTATATGCTACTAAGAAAGAATGTAGATTTTCTGAAGAGATTTTCGAAAACCTCGCACATCATTACCTTGACCTTTATTTGTTTAAATTATTTGCGAATTTATTGTGTTTGAGCATTAACCTGAGTTTTACAAGGAACGTAAATTACATTTATTTTCATAAATCCTAAAATCTCTTTTTTTAGATTTTTATTGTATTACTTTTTATTTTTTGTACTGTAGCCCTGTTATATTGTAAGAAGTTCTTGATTTTAATAACCTCGTCTTGTTATTGAGGTGCAGAATCGGTAACTCTAAATATTAAAGATGTCATTATCAGAGATCCCCTGAAAATCTGTTGAAATTTTTAAATTTTGAAACTTAATAGTAAAAATGTTCAATATGTAGACTATTATAATAAAGAATTTAAAATGAGTTACCAAAGAAATTGATAATTAGTCGAAGAAGTAGGTAGTGAAAGACAGTGAATATATTTGACCTTAGCATACCAGAGTTCTGTCAGGACAAACATATTTTCAAATATAACAACCAAGCTTTTGATCGAGTCTGGCATCCAGGTCTACTTTATAAACTTCGTCAATTCCTTCCTCCTATATATTTCTTTTTAATCCGCTCCTACCTCTCTGAAAGAAACTTTAAAGTAAATCATAACCTAGCCTACTCATCTCTCCTTTCTCAGTCCGCCGGTGTTCCTCAAGGTAGTATCTTAGGTCCCATTCTTTATATGGTTTATACAGCTGACATCCCAACCCACCCTAATACAGTCCTAACAATATACGCTGATGACACATGTATACTGTCTGTAAACAATGACGGTACTAATGGATCACAAACAGAGATTTTTGATAGATTCCATCGACGACCATCCACGGTGTCGAAGAATGGTGTCAAAACTGGAGAATCAAAATAAATCCTGACATATCCCACCAGATCACCTTTACTCTCCGTCGTAAACCTCTGCCCTCCTGTCCTACAGTATCCTTTATAAATACTCCATTAACGCCTGTTAAATAGATTCGATACTTAGGACTCTATCTTGACAAGAGACTTACTTGGAATCCACACACAAGACTGAAACGACAAGAAACTGCTCCTAGATTTAATTGGTACAGCACCTACTTGACAAACGCTCTAAACTTCCCATTCACTACAAAAAATTATTATACATTATGATAATCAGACCAATTTGAACATCTGGAATTGAGCTCTGGGGCTCTACTAAACCGTCAAATTCCTCCCGCATCCAATCCTTACAATCCAAAATCCTACGTAAAATCCTTGATGCTCCTTATTACGTTACAAATAAACTCATCCACAAACACCTTAACATCCCATTCGTTGCAGATTTGACCCAAAACAGATATGCGTCTTTTCATTCCAAACTCCTTACCCATCCTAATCCATTAGTTCTTAATCTCTCATCCTTAACAATCCCTGATAATCCTCCGAGGCGCAGATCTTCTAATTTAAACTAATGTTCGAAGTACCACCAATTGATGGTTCCTTCCCAAGATTTTCGAGTGTAAATGAAACATTCCACGTATTTACTTATTGTATTTATTATTTTGTACAGTTGTAAATTACATGAAATAAATAAATTTAAAAAAAATCTAACAACCTCCACTTAGAACTTAATGCGGATGATAGCTCATCCTAAAAGGAAGAATTGGAATTATCCAGGCCTTCCATGTGTTTGCGGAGAATAGTGGAGCATATACTTGAGAAATATCTGAGAAGAGCAGCCTAGTTCGGCGGACTTGCTCCAATTCTTTCTGTAACTATAGCGTCCCTAGGGAGGATATTTTTCTATCTTAGCTATGCGGGGAAAAAAAAAGTAAAGTAAAAATTCATATTATATACATCAATGAAGATTTACAAAAAAAAACTTTTTATTAATTAATATAAACTTTAATTTTTTCTTTTGTTTATACAAAAAATAATCTTTTCGTAGTCCTCCATCTTTACGATGTATTCTTTACAATGTTAACAATGCTGCAATATATACTAAATATAATTATGTGGTTATTTTAAAATTATCATTATAGAAAATGTTACCTTGTACGAAAATATATTCTGTATTTCATATATTCTAGTTTGTTCCATTGTTTGTCCAAGGGTACCAACTCGTAATTCAACTATCAGTGTCACACGGCTTTAAAAATAATTGATCTTGAAAAAATTCGCCCTATTTTAAATAATTTACATTTTTTGAATTACTATAAAAAATTATATCTGAATTAAATGCACACTATTTGCTGATATATAATCAGTTTTATTTAATTTAATTTTTATTTATTTATAATATCTGCATAGTGGCTCTTTAATCTGCGGCATCCGTCGTAAAATTTACCACCTTATTTTTTCCGTTACTTCTTTTATTCTTCTATTTTTGTATTTCATTTACAGTCTAAATTTTTTAATCTTAAAAATCAAATTTTTCTGTATTTATTATGCTGTGGTATACCAAAGTGGTGCTATTATTTTTACTTCTTCTAGTAGTTGCTTTTATGTTGTCTGATTCTTGAATCTAATTTTTTAGGCTTATCTGTAACAATGCAAATACTAAAGTCTTATAGCAATTTATTATAATTATAATATAAATAACATTATTCATCTGTATTGTAGCTAACATATTACAATAATTTTATATTTGTATAAATTGCATAATCAACCAGTATTTTTTGAAAATTCTACTACGTAATTAATTTGTATGACTATATCACATTATTATTTTTTCTTTTAAGATCATTTATATAATCAGATCTTGTGAATGAAAAGGTACTCCTCCTTGTTTTTTTTTTGTTTTTTTATATCATTAAAAAACAATAACAACGGTTCGGGATTGTCATCTCATCACTAGGTATCTATAAAAATTCGCAAATTCATCCTAAGCATACAACACTTAATCAATATATCAGGATTTCTTTTTTAAAAATATAAAACAATTGCCTGATTAAAACATCTTTTAAAATTACATTTTGTTTTCTCCTTATTAGTCTTATAATGCTTACATTAACGTATTGTTGTCACTAATATAAAAGTTTAATAATTTATAAAACCGACATATTATAAATAAGGAGATATGATATTCCTCCCTGAAACCAGGTTAACCTTTATCATTGATAACAAACGGATTATAAACTAAGCCAATACTCTCCTACCTCTGTTCCATAAAAGATGACTAATCTATTAACAATATTTTTTAAAACACCTTACAACGGCCAAAACGAAAAAACAAAAAAAAACCACGCAATAATGTATTAATTAATTAATGTATTAATGTATTTATTCTACTATCCAATACTATTTATAACATTAAATTACTAAATGATTTACTATATCTATGTAGTGTGTACATAAGCTTTTGTTATCTGTCTTAAAATTAAATATATAAATGTTTGGTGTCTGTCTTAAAATTAAATTTATAAATTTTTGGTATCTGTCTTAAAATTAAATTTATAAATTTTTGGTATCTGTCTTAAAATTAAATTTATAAATTTTTGGTATCTGTCTTACAATTAAATATATAAATTTTTGGTATCTATCTTACAATTAAAATTAATTAAAAATTAAACTCTTCCAGTAGAAGATGTAAATTTAGGAAGATCATATTTATTTGTATTTTGTCCCTCATCTTCATTATTTTATACTATCATTATCCAAAATCTTGTCCCAAATATCTTAATAAATAAAAACATTATTGGGTGGATGTAGCAGTTGTAGACATTTTCAAGATTTAAGTTATAAAAAAAATGCTTTGGGGCTTTGTCATTTTAAAGATTCAATAGTGCTGAGCTACGAGAAAGCTCTTAGCGATCAAAGCAGTCTTAGATTGGTTTTATCGATCATTAACAGAAAATTATCTACCGGGACCTGATATTTAGTTTAATGAGATAAAGGGCTAAGTTTAGTTTCACGATAATTTTTCAGAAAAGTTAACATACTTTTTTGTTTGAAAGTATCAAATATCTCACTCTTCTAGTCACTGTATTGAAGTATCAAATACTTAGATTGCAACGGACTGAAAATTTATAAATCAATAAAACCACTCTTTATAAATTTTTTAGTTTAAGTTTGTCTTTTGGATTATTTCATGTAATAGGGTGATGTAGATGGGTAAAAAACCCAACAAAACAGGTTCTACTATATTATAAAAACGAGTATATAAGGAAGAGCAATTAATCATAAAATTTATTTAATGAATCATCAGGTATCAACCTATTGTTGCTACATTTCCCTGCCAACTACTGTAGAAATACTTATGCCGGGTTGATTTAATTAAAATGATTTTAATCAGTAATTTTGATAAAACATAAAGTAAATTACTATTATAGATGTTGTTTAATCTAAAGCAAGTATTCTGAATTTATCAAGTATAAGTAATCCAAGTGCCTACTAGCGACGCAGCTACCCTAGTGATCTCGTTGAATGCAGCTCCCCTTGACTCCTCGATGGACCGAACCGCAAGGCCTACCCCTACAGGCCAAGATTAGTGATGCTAAGGCCGTAGCGAAGATCACCACCCCCGTACTGATTGTTACTAATCGCCTGCCTTATCAGCTCGCCACGAGTAAGTCCCTATTCTTTTAGGTATCTATTCAATGCTCTCTATTCATTTGATTATTCGGCATGGTAATATTATGTAGGTGTGTGTTTATGAAATGATGGTAACTTCAGTCCGTCAGCCAGATATAATCAGTCCAGTCAATTCTATAATTGAGTGTAGTTCAATCATTCTGACTCATAAATGAAAGTTTCGATTTATATGATTTTCTTTTGTTTCGAACTTAGATGTATTTTTTTTTATGTTTATTGTAATACAATATCTTATTTATTTTTTGTTTTCTTATTTATGTATATTTAGTTTTTGTTATAATAAATTAATTTTTTCCAACTTTATTTTCAATTGCTTTTATTTATTATAGTTTAGTTAAATGTGTAACTGTATATGATGTCTCTTGTATCTTTTATTCATTACGTAAACATTATTATTTATGATAAGATTGTTAAAATTCATTCACTAAAGCATTGATGACTTATTATTCGCTCATTATATACAGGGCGTTCCATAAATGAGAAGTCATATTGTGGAAGCAGTTACAATACCTTGTGCAAAATGACAAAAAAAAAAATTGCAAATGACTGATAGTCCAATTCTTAACGGTAAGGGATAAAAATCAAATTTTATGTTTTAGCTGTTATTCGAGATTTTTTCTCAGGAAAACTCAAATATTAAACTTTAAAGCTACCCTAGAAAATATATAAGATGTACCAAATTAAGGATGAGAAAAGTTCCTATCAAGTAATGGGTTGAATCTACCAAAAAATGGTTGTAATTATTCCGCATCTCAAAAAAAATTCTTCATTTATTAGCTTTAATATGGCGCAAAACAAGCCAACCTTCATTAGTCAATTAAGGATGCGAGGAAGCAAAATTTAAAAAACATAAACTCAAATTGGAATTAGAAGATTGCGAGATAGTATAAACTAAAAAACTAAAAGAGGTCCAGGTACTTGTAGAAACGTAGCACAAAGAATAAATAAATAAAATTCATATATAAAGTATTCACGTTGCTTCTTATGTTAATTAGCAAATATAAATGAAATAAGAAAAAAAAACCTAGTCAAAATTATCCATATTTTTTTCATTATTGTTATTAGAATATACAACTGCATTTCAGAGAGAACAAGTAAGTTGTTGTTCGGTCGTAGAGAGTATCCGGAGGTAGCCGAAGATGCTGGGACCATCATTAGGAAGATGGCTTCCTCGTTAAAGGCCAGTTTCGGATTACAAACCATAAATCCTTCTGAGAGGTCGGATTATCAAATATTCGTCGGTGTCTCGAGTCAGTCGTTATCTTTCTATTTATCGAGTGTTGCTTTTGCGGCTATTGCTATAAGGGAGGATCGTATGACAACGTTACGATAGAATGAGAATGATTTACAAAACAGATCGAGTTATAGCTTTTGGTTATCAAACGAAATTTTTTCATTACATTATTATTATTTTGCGCAATGTAAAAAACTACGATTTCACGTTATTTATGTTTCAATTCCAAAATTTCTTCAGTTTTGGGAAATTTTCAACTGAAACAAATGGTTTTTAAGGTTCCTTAATTTTTAACAATAGAAGTCGTAAAATTGTCAGTCTGTAGGTATGTGAACCGCTTAGCTAAAAACAAATAGGTGTACGGTACTCAAATTATGTATTTGAGGTACTTAAATGCCAATTGTTTTGCTAAAATGGATTTACTGGAATTTCTACTTTATAATGTATTTTCAAATTTTAACTTTTCTGAAACTACTTTTAACTGAATGATGAAGTACGATCTTGTCATGTCACTGCATAATTAAGTGGTCTATAACACTAGCTAGATCTTGTTCTGTTTGAATAAATAAAAATATATTAATTAATAGTTTGAATGTTTATTATTTTATGTTCATCTTTTAATCACTGGCCGGAAATATACAATATCCCTTTTGATACAAGACACATATTGTTATCTTACTAAACTACAAATTTATCTTTTTGAACACCCGGATGTCGAAGGATTTAATTGCTCTTCAATAAACATTATTGTATTTTCCATGAACCCTGCTTACTATCATTAGTTACTAGTTTGTGGAGTACACGTTTATCTGAAAAAAGATTATTTTGAAAAAAATGAATACTATAATATACATGATTAGTATTTAGATACATTGAGCAAATAGTATTAAATTAAAATTCGAGAATAAAATTCATTAAATTAGAGACATTAAAATTCTAGAGTAAAAAGTATAATCAATAGATAATATTGATATAACAAAATATAATACATATACTTTAGACGTTAAAAGCCGTTAAATAACCGCTGAGCCCTTATGATCAATCACAGCCATATTTAATCTCTTTTGTAACCAACTCTATTTTGAAATGTGGGTCTAAGTGCTTAAAGGGCTTCCTTATATCTCAGTTAATTGCAATTCTAAACAGGTTTCTATTTTTATCTATTGAGATATGAGGTATTTATGTCTAACAAATGTTTATATTTATTTTACTTCTCCACAATAATACACCAATTTTGTATATTAAAATTATGACATTATTTTTTCAAAAAAATATCATTATTAGTTCACGTCTCAATCAATATTTTTACTCAATTTAAAAATGTATCTGATATTTTATAAAAACACAACATAGTATGGTGTAAGTGATATGTCTATACTTAATTACAGATAACCAATTGTAAATTAATTTTTTTTAAAATTATATTTATTTATATTTAATATTTATATTATATTTTTATGAATTTTCATTATTATGATGGCAAGTTTGCTGAAACGTTGAAAATCTTAATAGTAAATTAAAATTACGTTGAAATAATTTTGCCTATAATTAGTAAACCGATATTCATACCTTTACCTGAAAAAAATATCATGCTAAGAAAAAAGTTCCTTATGTAGATATTGCATAAATAGGTTATAATAATTAATTCTTTATGTAGTGGTGACCCTTAGAACGGTAAAAACTCGCAACCCTGCCGCCGAGCAACACTACGTACAGGACACTAAGCCCGGCCGAGGGGTTACTTGCCACGGCCGGCTTATTCCTAATCCTCATCAGCATCTAGCACGTGCTCTCGTCTCTGCAAGATCTAGTAACTGTCTCTGCTCGTTTACATAGTCACTGCTAAATATGGTACTGTCACAGTACTTGTGCTGGATTGCTCATCGATGGTGAAATAATGTAAAATCGAACAAATTTTTGTAAATTACGTGATCTCTTTTCAGCTAAGTTTTAATATTAAATAAACATTTAGATCAGGGATGAGTATCGAAAGCAAAATATCGATGTTGATATATGTTAATCAAATCAACATCTTAATAAATATTATTACAAAGATATTGTTCGCTTGTTGGAAAAAAACAGTAGGAAAAACGAGAACCAAAATAAAATAGTAATGATCCTAAAACAGAAGACAAAAAAGAAGGACAGAAGGATGGTTTGTTAGATTTTTCACACATTCAAACAATCTATCACTTCTTTCAGAAAGGAAATACCTTATTTTTGGCAATTGTAAATCCTCGTGGAGCCGGGACGTTTTATGTCTTTCCATTTGCTGGAATCTTTGCTATTGGGAAAAGATTCATTTGATTCTAGTTAAAGATTAATAAATATTACCGTTTATTAAATTTTAAAAAATGAAACAGATGGCCAGGGCTACAGTAAAGAAGAACAAAAATGGTTTGGTTCTATTTATTGATCACCAACGTTTCGACCCCCAACGTAGGTCTTCATCAGGGCTAAAATAGAAAGATACAAAGAAAGAAAATCAAAATTAATAGTGAAAGAGTGACATTAAATAAAAGAAACATTAAGTTGGACACATACAAACTATCAAAAATCTAAATAAAAAATATGTCGCCGTGCTTTTCCGAATTATTCATTGATGATGCTTTAATATAGAAATTTAGTAGGTATTTTTAAATAATGAGATCTGTTTTCAAATATGTCTAAATATTTAAGTTATATTACTGTTTTTATGATATTATTTGTATTTCAGTCGGTTTATATTAAGTTAATAATTATTATGTATCTTAGGAGTCTTAGTACTTTATTTCGGTATCTAATAGTTTGTATGCTTCCACCTTTGCATCTGTTTTATTTGATGTCGCCTTTTACTCTCACATTGCGCTACTGTTTTTACTATTTTAGCTCTGACCAAGACCTACATTGAAGGACGGAACGTCGGCAATCAATAAATAGTTAAAAACTATTTTTGTTCTGGTTGAATGGAGCTCTGACAGCCTCCTTAAAATTCACGAACAATCATCTATGTTTATAAAAAAAAGTACGTTTTAAAATTGTTTCCGAAAATTATATTGTTCCATAATGCAAAAATATATATATTTTAGTATTCGTTATTATTAGAGATGCTTAAGGATTGGTATGTGTGATGTCTATGTTCCGAAAGTATGAATCGCTGAGGAAGCCCTATTTCTGAAGAAATCACACCTTTGACATTTAGGCATCAAGCGTACCGTCCCTCTAGAAATTGTAATTATAACGAATATCAAAAACGCGTTTTTCATATTCTCTACATTACGGTTGACACCGGAATTTGTGTCGTTTCTATTTTTATAAAGCTTTTGTAATGTGACCAGCAGAGGGAGTGGGCGGGGGAGACCGATAATAACTTTTAATAAAGGTCACGTTTCAACATGAAGAAATGAAATATTTTAATCATAACTCTTCATTAGAAGACTTTCTATTTGTGAATTAAAACTAATACATGTCATATATACACATATACGCATATAAATGTGTATAAAATCATGATTTTTTTTTTTCCGTAAAAATTCTTATTCTTTAACCTTCGATATTCTTAACCACCCGATTGCAACCAGATACGAGAATTCTGTCGTAAGGAACGGCACTACAAAGGATTCCACTATGAATTAAATTGCGAACCGAAACTTCCATGAAAGTTTTCAAAGAAATTGAATCTTTCTATCTTTGTTGTCTTCTATTTGGTATGTCTTCCTTAATTTTCTTTTTATCTATTTTTATCTTCACTGTCAGTCAAGAAGTATATATCACAAATTTTAAAAAAATGAATAAAAACATTGTTAAAGCTTAACCCCCCTTTCTTGGCAATTTTTGACAAACCAGAGAATAATCCCACGGATGTATTCTAACTAGAGTGAGAAGATCTGGTTTTCATTCCAAGAAATAAAGGTCAACCGGCTTTGGTTTGAACCTGCACTGCTGTACTTTCGAGGCTGCTTAGATGGCGCTTCAACACACACCTACCTATATACCGTTTTAGTTAAAATTAAAGTTTTAATTTTGCCTTAATACCTTTTAAAAGTTTTAGGAGACCAGTGTTACAAAACTATTATTACTGCTCAATAAGAATGCATTAGTTCCCGAAGAGTCATTTTTATTTCACAGTAATAAGGAATACTTGTACTTTATTTTAAAACTGTTAAAAATAGTGTAAATATAATAATTTTCTTAATTTGATTGTAAAATACAGTAAAAATACAGTATTTTTAGTGATTGCAACAGCTTTATTTATTAGAAATGCAGTAAATTGTTACTGTTTATTAAAAGTGCAGTAACACTCATTGTGTATTTACCAAGGAAATGTCTCTGCAATAAAAATTGTAGTTTAATGTAATTAAAATTAGGGTAATTGAAATTCTATGCAATAAACCAGTTAGGTGGGTTTAAATATTACAAATGGTTGGTTGCAGAAAAAGGCATTTCCCGCGGTTTCAAAGGTCTTCTGATCTTAGAAATCAGTTAATTAATTTGATGAATTAGTCTTTTTCGCTTGTCTATAACTCCTTGATCCTTGCCAAACAATTGTAGTATAAAATATCAAATTCTACGTCAAAACAGTAACATAACTTTATAATTCAATCAAGCTAATTAATAATTCTGCCGTATCCAGAAAACCCTCTAAAACAAAATAAACAACTTTCGAGCCAAGTTATAGCTACGGGATTGGACGCCTTATCGACCCCCTATCCCCTAATTGGTGACCCCATCATCATAGACTGCACCGCCTTTGATGCACTACGGGCTAGATTGCTCTGCCTGACAGAGGCCGATTTCCCTTCCGAGTAACCGAAGTAAACCATCCCTATTAAAAAGAATTTATATACGGCTAAAGAACGATTTTTTGGCCCGTGCACTTCAATCTTCTTCAAAGAAGCAGATCAGCCCCTGGAAGGCCAGCGGCAGAGGCGCATAGACTGAACCTTACAGCCAGAAATGAACTTTTATTTATGTAAAAATTGTAAATTGATTTATTAGCAGTTGTTGGATGCTACGGATACATGTATAAAATCGAACTGCTGCCGGAAACCTGTATTGCTCAAAAGGCAGAGGAAGGTAGAAATAAATAAATAAATAATAGACGAAAAATAAATAAATATATAAGAAGATGGTCAGGGTTGCGGTCAAAAGTGAAACAAAAATAGTTTACAACTATTTATTTTCCAACGTTTCGCCCCACTTTGCAGGTTTTCAATTTCACTTTAAGGTTTAAAAATTTCACTTCTGATTTTTAAATTACCTTATTTCTATTTATGTTTTTCATGTTACTCCTGTTATCTTTTCTATTACTATTATCAGTGTAGAGCTATGATTATTTTCACGATATATAAATACTCAGTTGTTATCATTGTTTATTTATTTTTCTTACTTATTTCTTTGTAATTTTTTTTTTTTAACTTCTTTTTATTTTTTATTAGTTACTTCTATTACAATTATTGTTATTATTCCTATATTGTTTTTGTTTTCTTCGATATAATCTCCTATTATTTGTAACGATATTTGTCATTCTAATATTACTTAGTTATTATTATTATCATGTAATTACTCATGTACCGTATCATTTTGTATTTTTCTCTTATCATTTTTTATTTTTCGTCAAATCTTTATCACTACTTCCTGTATACGCGACGTATTTGAAATCGTTATAAAACCGTTATATAGCTTGCTACCCACCTCCTCCCCACTCCTCCGCGCTTCCGCTTCAATGTTTCTGTCTGTTCAACTTAATCATTTGGACAGGTATGTTGTCCTATATGGCTCTCTGCTCATTTATTGTCATTTTATATCATTATTATTATTTATTTTTTAATTTTAATTTTTATTATTCTTTCATGACGTTT
>NW_027105601.1:282600-286570 GCF_000696795.3 Halyomorpha halys | reverse complement strand
TAGTTGTAAACTATTTTTGTTTCACTTTTGACCGCAACCCTGACCATCTTCTTATATATCAATTTTTACGGTCAACTATATATACATATATAAAAAATAAATAAACTTTTTCTTAACTTCATAAGCTTAATTCACTAATTAGTAAGAGCTTTATGATCCCCGAGAAATGCGTTCCCTTGTCTAGTGTTATAGAAACTATTTTTTTTTTAATATTCTGTTGATGTATGTTTTATGAGCTAGGCTTTATGCATCGAGCTCTTGGACTAAATATAGTGAAGAAGGCGGACAGAGGCTACTCTAGCCTGCAACACCCAACGGTTTTGCTGGATAGGTTTCCATAAAAACTCATTCCTAGTTAATGACCTTTTTTTGTATAAAGAAAACTCTTTTTAGTTTAGTTAAATTAAATTTTATTTAATTATTAATTATTATTGAAATGTCATGGTACAATTATACTACATTAAAGAATGGAGAAAATGAGCTATTATAGTCCCGTATACCATTATCTAAAGACTAAAGGACAATATCTCATATATTGGATTAAAACAATTTTGATTTATAGATTAGCTAGCCATTAAAAAAAATTACTTAGAGCCATTTATGAAATATTTATATTAAAACTAATAGTAAATGATACAATTTTTTTCTCTCTCTATTTTCTTTAATGTTTGTATTATATTTTGTAATGATTTAATTTAATTGCATAAATAAAAGGATATTTTCATTCATTTCATTTCAAATGATACAATTAAACTAATTGTTGTTTTCTCAAAGAAAGGAAAATTTAAAAAATGATATTACTGAGTTACAAATTAGAACAAATAAATAGCCCAATAATCGCTTATTACCGTTTATATATTATTATCAAATAACAGGCAATTTTCAGATATTAATTAATATCTGAAAATTGCTTATTAATTTTTAATAAAAGGGTGACGGTAACAGCGTGGTAACACGCCTGTCTGCCAACCCATAGATTGCGAGTTCAAGCCCGGCCCTATCTTGGATTTTTTTCAAGCATAAAATTATGCAATACTCACTCAAAATCTCCCCCCAGGGATTTGTGAGGCCCGTCAACCGATGGGTGGCATTCACAAAAATTAGGCGAGGGAGTGACGTACCAAACCACGTCAGGAAACACGCGATGTATTTCTCAAAGTATATCGCGCAAGGCCTTGGGCCTCCACGGTCTGTCGCGCCAATGAAAAAAAAGATTAATAAAAAGTCATCTAAAAATAGAAATTCTGAATGTTCCTAGGCTAGAAATTAAAATCATTTGCTGAGATTTTTATTTTATATTTTCCAATTATTTCTCTCTGGACTGGTTAAAATAAATTTCAATAAATATGAGTGGGGAGTTGTAGTTTAATAGTTTTTTCTTTAATTTTTATTAGATAATAAATCCGTTGAATTTATAAGAGATCCTTTCAGGACGTCGAAGTACTAGGGTCCGTTCACTAATGAGCTCCTAGGACTGAGGATTGAGTAGACCTTCTCCCCCTAAGTGTGTGGGAGGGAATATGCTCTCATCTTCCCGCTCCTTAATCATTATAAGATTTTAGAATTTTGTAATTTTTACTTATTATTCACTTCGTATGCTATCATACCCCTTGCATTATACTCCTTATTCTAAGGTTGGCTATACCTCATATAAAGAATTTTACACCTCTTTCGTGACTGTTACTCTGGTATTCATCACTTACTGTAAAACAATGTTATCTTTTTTATGTTATTAAAAATAGTTACCTTCTTATATATAAGTTCGATTAAAAAAAAAATAAAGTGTTTTCATGTGTTGTTTTTCTAACTACGAATATACCATTTTAAATTAAATAACAGTTACAATATTTAATAACATTTTTAAATATTTTTTATGCAAAATATCAATACAAAGTCATACTTTTATTTTTTCCTCTATTTTTTTGGACATTATTTATTTGAATATATTAATTAATCATCTGTTTGTACTATTTCTTTAAAATGAAAGTTATCAATAAAATTTGGTTCGTTATAATTAATTTTTGGTATACTCTGATTTGCTGAATGACCCAATTTACTTAAAGTAGGATAAAAATGACTGTTAGAACAGAACTGAACACTGCATACACTGTATGAATTCCCAACGCAATCTATACCATGAACTCTAAAATATTCTAAATCCGCCTAATTTTTATGTTTCATAAAAATTACTACTATTAATTAACTTATTTTTCTAATAAAAAATATCATATCAGACTGTCTGAGATTGAAGACCAGAATAATTTATTTTGTATTTAATTCTTCATAACTTTAGCTTACTTTTTTATTTATTATTTTTTTTACAATTTTACCACTAGTAGCCAGCTCTATTTATTTAAGGCTTGACTTTTTTATAATTTCATCTTTTTTCTTTATTTCTCCAAAGAAAAAATAAATTAATAAACTGCAAGGTAGTATTTAAATGACTATAGAATGTTTTAAAGATATACAATATTTTAAAATGTATATCTTGTATCTTAATATAAAATATGATAACATATAAATATCATATGACTGCTGGTACTTTATAATATTTATTCCATTTAACATTTATTATCCCAGATCTCCTTTTGTATAATCATACTTACCAAAATTTATTTACAATTTAGTGATTATCATGACGTGGAGAAATACATTACAATGTGTAATTTAGGTACAAAGATGATCCACCTCGACAGCCGGACATGAAATCATTGGTCTAACCTAAAGAGACAATCACTCTCTCCATTCATTAATAATCCAAACAGTAATCGATCATTCATTCATAACAGCACTCGGTGGATTAGGTTCCAGGGAAGATAAGGTATGGTTAGGGGCAAAATATTACAAGAGAGAGAGGATTCATAGCCACTTGATTACCAGCTCCACTGGAGATAAAAGCTGATTTATTCCTCCTTGTCTTTAAACTCACAACTAATTAAAACATTTTATCCTTTTTCATATTTTACGACATTACCTTAGTCGAATTATTTAAATTAGAGAACCAAATAATACTTTTCTTGTAGAATATAAAGCAGGGTTATTCATCAAACAGATGGGCACCTTAATCTTCAGGGTCGATAGTGGAACTACCAATAAAAATGCTGCTCCATTTTAATAAAAACATTTTTCTATTAAATAAAAGTTTGAAATATTACATTTCTACTCTATTTTATTAGTAGTAAAATTATTTTATTAGTAAAACAAATAATTAATACCGTTTTTAGATTAACATTTTTGTTTTTCCTAACAACAAAGTTTCAGGCTTTATGGTTATCTTAAGTTGCATAGACCTGAAATTCATTAATATATCGTCTAATAATCCTTTTTATTGCTTCTAATGTTCGAGTTAAATAAATTAAGCGGCCTATTTTGTTTATGAGGAAATATATCAAAAATAAAAAGTTATATTTATTGAGACATTATTAAAAGTTGGAAGATAAAATCGGAAATGACTACTAAAAGCAGATCACTCCACAATTTTATATGGAGCATAACAGTTACTAATTAATGCAAAGTGAAAACTACACATTACCAACTGACAACAGTTGATGACTGAACATGGGTCTAGTGGACACTACTAGAAAAGATTTAGACTTACTAAAAATGACTAATATGAATACAGTATATAGTACTGGGCTTCAGATATATACTTCACAACTGTTGGCTGCTTAAACCGGACAGAACCAAGTTAATAAGACATACCGTCATAGATTTTGTTAAAGTGTATAAATTATATAAGAATTAGTATATAAGTATAAAGAACAACTTATGTATTTAGCTAAACAGTCACATTAATTTTGGCCCATTGACCGCCAGTTTTAATTTATCACAATAAAAGTTTATATTTATTTTATTTTAATTTCTTTACTGTAATTTCTTAAAGTGAATAAAAAAACTAACAATGAATATAATTGTTAGTTTTTTTATTCACTTTAATATTTTTTCTTTACCTTATATTTATATATTTACT
>NW_027105601.1:278404-282325 GCF_000696795.3 Halyomorpha halys | reverse complement strand
ATTAAAATGTCGTTAAGTAAATTTATTTTGCATTTAAATATTTAATATTTGATATTAAAGTAGAGATAGATGTTTTACTAATGAGCTGCAATTATTCTATTCCCCTATTCTGCCTTAAGGCCAATGATTAAAAAACGGCAGTGCTTAATTTAATAATTTATATCTTGGACGTTTCAAGAAAACTGCATCCCCTTCTTCCGCATCTAATCTAGCCCAGTATTAATGGGTAACTCACATATTTTAAATAAATAACAAGTTTTATAATTTTTTAACTTCAATAAAGTTTGGCCAATAACTAAATTATAATAACGAAAATTAAATCTAGTCCTAAACATAACTTAATTGGGAATTTTATATATTTTAAAACTTGTTATAAATTTTCAGTCTGTGATTCGCCTAATGATACTGGGGAATATTAGATGCTGAAACATAAGGAGCAATATCCTTGAAACTTCCAAGATGTACATGTAATAAAATAAAGAAAAGTTTTATTTTAATTGTTTACATGAAAAAGAGAATAGGATAAAAGAAATTTTAAAATAGTGAAGATTAGATGGTGAAATATATTAAATAGTATTATCGAGGAGACATAATAAGCAATAACTAATTCATACAAGAAATTATATATAAAAAATATTTTAAGTTAGGTAGATGTAATTAATTCTAGAATCGACTAAAAATGTAGGTAAGCAGTATTTAAAATTATTGAAAATTTTTTAGGCCATTCTTAAATAGATGAAATATAATATCAAAGTAATGTGAAATCCTTTTTTGTTAAATATTTGATAGGTGATTTAACTTGACATTTTCTAGCCCAATTATTTAGCATATTTGAGGTCCTATAACATTTTTTTACTATCAACTTTAGCACTTTATTTTTTCAGTATAGTTTTCTCTTTATTGGGGAACCATCAGTTACTAAACGGTAACCAAAGTTAGATAAAATACATTGACGAATTAAAACTTTGTACAAACTTAAACTACATAACAATAACTATTTTAGATTTATTTTTTATTAAAATATTTGTTTGAGAGTGGTTTAGTTTCATTAAAACAATTTTGATCCTTTTTCTCTCCACTTTATTATTTTTCAAACCTCCAACGTTTCGACCACTTAGGTCATTTTCAAGGATTCCTTATTTTGTTTTCATTTTTTTCTTTAAATTCTTTAAATGCCGGCTAATTGCCTTTGTCCCATAAATTCTTCTATAAAATTCCTTCCCAAATTTAAAACTTTTACTAACCACTCTTATTATTACTATTTTTATTTGCAAACTCCAAACAGAACCAAACAGAAAAATAGTAATAATAAGAGTGGTTAGTAAAAGTTTTAAATTTGGGAAGGAACTTTATAGAAGGATTTATGGGACAAAGGCGATTAGCCGCCATTTAAAGAATTTAAAGAAAAAAATGAAAACAAAATAAGGAATCCTTGAAAATGACCTAAGTGGTCGAAACGTTGGAGGTTTGAAAAAGAATAAAGTTGAGAGAAAAAGGATCAAAATTGTTTTAATGAAAATAACTATTTTGTTTTAAAAACAATTTCTTTTATTATTATTAAAAACAATATTATAGTTATTATTAAATTCTTGAGCTACTTACAACTTTTGTTATTTAATTTCTGTTAATCTATGTTTTCTAAGACCAGACACGTAACCTGCTTACAGCTCTTGATGAAGTAACGCTGTTGGTAAAACGGTCCTTCGGAGAGAATCCTGTTAGGGAGAAGGTAGTATTTCCTCATTCCAGGTTTGGAAGTATTTGATTAGATTTTTTACCAGTTGGCGGTACGAACTGAAATCCGGGTAAAAGGTCAGAAAAAAAATTGGTTTCTTTCTGTTGTAGGGGCCCATTCATTGACGTTCGCAAATAGATTCATTTTACAGATTTACGGTTCAACAAAAAAGATTTATTAATTAACAAACGTATTTTTTTTTTAACAGATAGAAATTTTTAAAAATATAATTAGAAGTTTTGTGGTTTGCCATTTTCTAAAATTTATTAAAAAGAAATATTGATGGCTTCTCAGTAGTGCTAAGTACATTTGAATTACCTTTTCAAATAATATAATTAAAAGTTCTCTCTTTTAGGAAATTACAACTTTTCAATTAATTTTCCTCAAAGAATGAGCCTTTAAGTGTATTTAAAAAAAAAAACTAGTGGAAATGTCCTCAGCACCACTGTTAAGTAAGGTATCAGTTTCATATTTGATTTCAATCTCTGTGAATCACGTGGTTATTTTTCGGTTCTGTTATAATTTAATCAGTTCTTATTATATAAATTCAACATTTTTTTTTATAGATATCATATTTATAATTTAAAAAAAATAAATATATATCCATACAACCCATTAAGGATCAGGGGTGCAGTACATTGTAAGGAAGCACTGTTACTAGACCAAAGGTTGTACAAGGAGGTGATTTGGTTAGAATCCCGCTCGACTGCCAGATTTCTACCCAATTAAAACAAGATTAATTAATTGAGGTTGGGTGGATCTCGGCGGGCTGTCGAACCCATAGGTCTGACTCATGACTACAGTGAAACAGAAAATAATTCTAGGCCACAGCCAGATTCGAATATGGTTCCTTAGAGTTAGTAGTATAATGCCTTATCATTGAGCTACCCACTTCCCTATATTTATAATGTATTATGTTCTTTTTTATTATTTGGTTGTCTTTACAACGAATACTTAGAACTCTGATACTTACTACCCTTGATTGTAGCTGCTTGTATTATTATTGTTCAATAAAAACTATTATTATATTTCTCGGTAGAACAGTAGATAGATTAGGTAGACAATAGATTAGTAGTAGTAGATCGAGACAGAAATAAAGCGGAGGAATAAAGCTAACCCTTGAAGTGTTAGTGACCATATATTAGTCACGCACGCGCAGATCAATAATAGATTAGTTGATCAATAATCAAATATAATAGTTGTTACAATAATAAATCAGATAATATAATACAAAATAGTATTATATTTGATCAGTAATCAAATAGTACTTCGACAGCAAATGTACACGATACAGGCAGTTCCTGCAATAGCTTCCCCTAGCTCTGTTATCTAATATCCACCGTCACTGTGGCACTCCCTCTTGGCAAAGACTAGCAGGATTATCTGGTGGTAAGGACCTGTTGATCACAACTTCACCCCTGTTGCGCATTATCATTCGCTAGTGAGAGAGGATTTTCGCTCTTACTGTAACATTACCTCTTTATTTTTTTACCTTTTTTTCAAGATTTATTTTTAAAACATATCTATTGGTTAATATTTTCAATCATATCTAAGCCAGACTGAAGTGTCTGGTGTAAGAGGTAATAACCAGTAAGAATCTTGTGGAATGTCTCTCCCCATTCCTAATGTAAAGAAACCTTGTTTGGCAATTACCTGTAAGAAGAAAGTGCAATGTGCTATATAAACGGAGCACTCACTACCTCCACTACACTTTCACTGTACTCCCAAAATGTTCCGAGTAATACCTCAGTATCTGTCCTACACAATCAATCTGAACGTCTTTTTTTTATTTTTACCACATTCCGACTGACATGACTTCGTAATGTTTCCTTTAAAGCTGTTAACTAAGTTGACAATGTTAGTTGCCGAATGAAATTAATAAGAAGGAAATTAGATTTTATTATTATTATTCTCTTTTTTTGTGCCAGTTCTTTTTTGAACCTAACTGACAACTAACAATTCGTCTCTCAAGCTGTGATATCCTATAAGAATCATACTAATCGATCATCGATACCAAAGCATATATATCATTTATAAAAATAAAAATTCTACAGTTAATTTTAGTGACATTACCGAAAAAAAATATGAATATCAGAGAAAATTATTTAGGTATTTTACTAGACGTTAGTTAAAACGAGGTGTCTCCAGAATGATTTAAAATATATATATATATATATATATATATA
>NW_027105601.1:241980-278342 GCF_000696795.3 Halyomorpha halys | reverse complement strand
TATACTGAAATACCGAAAAATCTCTAAAAATCTGAATCTAAGGATGTATGCCATAATAAAGTGAGCTCTGATATACGCCTGTGAGTCCAGGGCTCTAACACCTATTATGCTAGCAGCTACAGTATCGAGAGATTTGAACGGAAAGTCCTCCGTACGATTTCCTGAGAGATCTGAAACCAGAGCTTACCACATGGAAAAGAAGAACTAACAGTGAACTGCTTGCAGATGCAGATCAGTCAAAATCTTATGCTATGAAGGCAAGGCAAGATGGGCGGGACATGTGGCTCGAAGAAATCCATTATGGCGCCTTCACACAACAATGAATACCAGTGGACAGGCACCACGTGGGAGGCCAAAAACCATTTTGATAGACAGATGCGGAAGAGCTGTATGGAAAGCAATGGGCAAAGATAGGCAGGCATGGAGAAGGATGGTTCCGGAGGCCAATGATCTACAAGGTCTACAGAGCTACTTTTTTTTTTTAAATTATTAATATATATTTTTTAATATTTGGAAATATTTTTTATTATTTTTTTACGAGTAATTTTTAGTTAATGCTGCTGAATGCCCTAACATCTTAATATTAGGGAATCGTTCTGGTTCATTTTAAAATGGGTTGGTCGACATGGGACATACATGTAAAATACTCCATATCAATGAAAACCTGAAGTTATCCTTTAAAATCTGGTAGAAATTAATCATTTGTCTATATTTCAGCTCGAATGAAATAAGTTGGCATTTGGAAATAGCGTAGGTTGGAGCTAATACTTGATGGAGAATATGTGATAAGAGAGTCGGATCGAACTCCCCCGACGAACTCATTATACACGACCTTAGAACTTTATTAAACTCCATTAGCCAATGTTGATGACAGTGACGACATTTCGGGTGTCAGCGATGGCCTCTTGTAGGCGTAGTTACCTGTTCACGCCTAAGTCGTTACTTCACCAACTTGCTAACTCGATATAACGGAAATGTTCTTTAGTTTTTTTTTATTCATTTTATTGTTGTTGGTAATATCTAAGATGTTGGACAGACAATTTTAACATTGAGTCAGCTAATTGTAAGTACAATAATTTAGCTGCTTGTAGGTTATTAAAAAATACTGGTTGTTGGCTTTATTACACCTAGTTTCTAATTAATATTATTAGCTATTTAAAAATATTATTATTACTTCAGATGGTTTTATTCTATCCATTTTATTTATTATATTATATCTCGTTTATCCTGTCATAGTTGGTAGTTGACTCCTTTTGAAAATGCAAAATAAAAAAGTTGTAATCTTATTGATCTTTTCAATGATTAATTTAGCTATATATGTAAGATCCGTAGATGATGGATTTGTAACACATGATGTGATGGTGACCCACAACAGTTTATTGCTCGCATAATGAATGAATGAACATAATTAATGTTTTCTATTGCATAGGCAGTTGCTTTTTGATATCTTGGTCCATATTATGTTTTTAGCATTTTTACATACAGAGGTCTTTTCTTTCAAATGATTATAATTTTTCCTATGGCATTCATAGCTGTCAACTATTTCTATAGGCTACCCTTCATATAACCACTTTAATTTTTTATTCGATTTGTATTTCATCGTCTCTTTCAACTTAATAGTATTTTTGACCTTTCAAGATGAATTTCAAAATTTTATAATGGTCCTCTAATCTAGATATTTGTATTGAAAACAGCAGTATACATATATACATTTTTTTAAAAGTTTACCTACCTCTTAGTTGGTCCGCATAAAACTCAACATCTTAAAGACCAATACACGTTAAAAGATGGTCCCCATCCATGTCCCCCATGTTGCATAGAGGACATTTCGGGGAATCTACGATGCCAATTCGATGGAGGTGTTTTTGGAGCAGATCATGTCCTGTTACTAGCCGAAACCAAGCCACTCTCTCAGCTCTGCTAAGATTGCCAGGGATTCGTTTATTCTTATGCAGTAGGCTCTCCGACTTCTTTCCTTCCGCTTGAACTTAGTGTGTAGCGCTTGTCCTGTCCTTACAATAAGAACTTATCATTGATTTTACTGTTCTGTAAGAAAGTGGTAGAACATGCTGGTTCTCTGCACAACCGAGCTTAGCCAACTTGTCAGCTTGCTCATTACCATCTATACCGACATGGCCTGGTATTCACTGCAGAGCTATAGCCTTTCATGATACCAGCCATGTTTCTGCACTTTTCTTCCGTGGGTGACTCTGCGGTACCTGGTGTCGTTAATTTTTGTATTACGGCTTGGGAGTCCATTCTGCTTCCATCGCGAAGCAGATAACCTGCATTTCTGCATCATAATTATCACATTCAGCTCCAACGGGAAATGACAATTAAAAGTTGATTGAGTATACACCTGCTCCAGCTCGCTTGTTAATACCGGACGCAGACCCATCGGTATAAATGTGTAGCCATTGCTCTATGGGGTATAGCTCATAAATTGTTTTTAGTGCAGCAGCTGTAAGCTCGGGTTCAGGGCAATCTTTTTTGATACGACCACATGCCAGTTTGAGTCGCCCGTAGACTTCAGCGGAATCGTGCTTTGGGATGTAGGAGATGCTTATATTCTGCCTTTCATCAGTTGGTAGGTCTATCTGGTGAAGCATTTCCACATTGAGTAAAATTGTATTGGACTGCGAGAGGGAAATTTTTTTAATGATATTTCGTGAGGGAATGTTCAATTGTCTCCCCACTCTCTCTGCTCCTCTTGATCCACCACTGTTTAGGGATACAGTCCTCTTATATTCTTCTCGAGTATTTTTATGAATTACCTGTACGTCAGTGGATTAGCTCAATGTAATAAATAAAATAGTACAATTTATATATCTGGTAGATGCTTACTGCTCCAGCAGTAAATACAGCTCCATTAGTAGGCACCTAGGATTTAAATTATAGAAAAAAAGGCTAGGGAACTGAAGGGTTTGAATTCGCCTTCATTTTAAAGGTCTATTTGAGTTGAGTTTTTTTAGAAAGATCTCTGGAATCTTGACCGCTTATGAATGGTTATACTGGCCATTAACAGTAAATCCTCCACCTAGGCATGGTATTTAGCTTAACAGGATGAAAGATAATTTATTCTCAGTTATAACCAGATAACTTTTAAAACTGTTATTTTTCCTATCTAAGTTTTAAGTTCTAGATTTCGATGCCAATTAGTGGTCCTAAAATATATGCCAGACTAATTCAGTTTAAATAATAATAATCGTTTATGTTTTTATAAAATCTAAAGTAAATTAGCTTTGAGATAGATTTACCAACTTAAAACAAGCATTGAAAGGAAAACTATGAATAAACACACATAAACAAAGATGCTCAAATTTGTTTGTTATAGTGGTGTATCTACACTGCAGTGATACAATAAATTCCTTCTCCTGCATTCAGTTTAGGCTTATTTCATTAAATTATTATTTCCTCAATTATAATCATTTTGTTGTCAAAATTTGTTCTTATCACGTTTCAACGAAAATAACCAATTGTATCTGATTTTGAAATATGTCTTGCATATCCTATTTAACATGGAGTTATATGACGTTTTAGTTCTCTCATGAGCTGAGACCACAGAATATCCTTCAGAAGAAGCGAGGCTGAGGAACTGAAGGCTTATCGGTATTAGCTTATTAGCTCATCCTGCCAAGGATCCGAATGAAATTTTTTCCTTAGCCAAGATCAAAGCTAAATATGTATCCTGGATTAGCCTCAGCTCCAGACATAACAAACCAAGTTACCGGGATCAAAGGACCCACTCGTCCAGATAAAGAGTCTTTGTTACAGACAATGGACCACTGCCCTAATCACCCCCTTCATTAAAGGATCCTGCTAAGCATTCGGTACTTCTTAGCTACAATAATTTCTAATGTTTTAATGCTATCCGAATGATATGGAAACTCTGCTGCAGGTTGGTGGTCTTTCGATAGAATATTTTGTATTTTAATTTTGATGTCTTTCTTATAATTGGAAATATAAGCGAAATTGTCAACAAATAGTTTTTTTTTATATCATCAACATTGTAATTGTTTCATGCGGCCTACTACAGATTGATGTGTTTAGGATGTCTTTTTTTTATCTATGAATCATATGAAATAATAAAGAAATTTTTCTACTACACATCACTACAAAACGAAAATGGTACAGTATAACCTGGCTATTATTAATGTATAATAATAACAAAAATTGAATGACTGCATTAAACGTATCTTATACATACTACGTAGAACAGTATATTTTATAATGATTACATTACCCATATACTCAGTATTTATGTGTATTGCAGTATTTTGTTTTTAAAGTATTATTAACAATATCCAACACCCAACTGACATGGAATAAAAACTCTATAATGATAGAAATCTTGACTTCTAGCATTCGATAGTATTGATCTTAACGATAATGAGAAACCACTATTATTGAAAAATATTTTTCATACATATTTTTCTCTCTATCCTTATTACATATCAAAATTACATCCAATATGGTCCGACTGGATGACAACATCTATCGGTCGGTTCCAAAATAACACATAAAAATTATAGACATAAGTAAAATGTAAGTATTACAGTTTATACTATTAGGGCCTTGTGGATGCTATACTGTGTTTAAGGATGTTTTTAGATTCATTAGAAACGAATTATTTTTTAGCGCAAACCATGAAAATTAAAAAAAAATACTAACATTACTATAAAATTTGAGCATATTTTCAGTCATATTGTACCTGAGATAAAATAAATCTATTAGCATTGAAACTTGGTTCAATTTTTTCCAAAAACTCGCAAGGAGACTGGAAATGTAGAATTGATGTACGTGGAAGTGGAACAAAATGTCAAGGAGGGACTTCTTTAGTTCTTACGAAGGTTACTCCCGGTTTAAGCACTTATTTTCATAATTGCTCCTATGAAGTTCATAGAAAATAAAAATAAAATACATACATACTATCCATAATGATTACCCCGGAAGATATATCTTGGCTCCTGGGGTATCTTCTACCACTATGCATGATCCCTAAATAGATACAAATAAGATATTTCTGTATTTTGTTACACTCAGCCTTTGTATTTGTTTATTCTTTTAATGTATTTTATATATTTTATTATTATCTTCTAATGCGTGGTTACTGTCTTTAAGTTTTTTTCAAATGTTTTTATGTTAAAGATATAATTCCAATTGAGTGCCAAATGTGAAATATAGTTAACTTTTTAATATATTTAAGATTTTTAAAAATAGGTAATTAAAGTTTTAATCTCATGTATTTAAAGAAATAATAGATTTTGCCAAAATTTGTATGAAAATATCTTAATTTATATCATTTTAAAGAAATTTCTAAAAATTAAATTATATATAAGATATAAGATCCACGGGAAAACTATTGCAAATAATTCCATAACTGCTGGATGTATTTCCGATGGTTTCCATTTATTTAAAGAATTAATAGTTTTGCTAATATTTGCATGAAAAATCTCTTAATTTATTTAATTTTTAACAGTAATATAAATTTTTAAAAATTATATTATATATAAGATATAACTATTGCAAATACATTCAGGATTTATATGTTTGAAAATAGATTTTAATATGTTGACTGTGGTAAAGATGAAAACGGTCAATATAATAGGCCGTAACGTTATAAGTGCTACATATAAAACTGAGATACGTTTTTGTCATTGTTACATAATTTTATGTTAAAAAATGTAGGCTTAGTGTGCTTCATATGGTTTTTGTTTTTAGTATTTGTAATTGATATTTCATAGATCAATTTTAATTTCAAGATTGATATTTAATAGTTTATACAACATTTAGAGTTTTATTTATTTATTTTTTTAAATTAATAGTTTGCAGCTTGGTAATTTATGATCAAATCAGCTTCTATGAGTCGCAGAAAGTCAGAAACTAAATAACCTCCATTGTTGGATAGTTATGTACAACTATAAAAACAAAACAAAAAACTGAAACAACAAAAAAAAAATGAACAAAAATGGAAAAGATTGGAGCGGAATTAAATTAACTAAATTAGGTCGATCATGTCATAATTATTAGAACTCATTATTCACACATTTCTATCAATCATAAATATACATGAGAGGATAGATCTGCCATGTTTAAATTTAATATCTCTGTTAAATCCTAATCCGGCGGAATTGAGCCTGGCATTGATTGTGCTCGCTGATTCGTTTGAATACCACTATTGAATTTTAATCCAACAGTGGAGTGGAACACATTTCATTTTCCACCACACAGAAAGCCAAAGTTATTTCTGAGAGATTAAATCAAAATCCTATCTGCAATTTGTGACGGCGCAGAAAAATATATCTCAATTTAATTATTTGAAATAATTATAGTAATATAATATGACACAGAGCGTCGTGGCTACTCTATTATAAATTGTCCCCATTCTAACTTATGCATTTTTTCTAAAATACTAGAACGATTCAAAATATACATTAGTGTTGTGTCCTTGTTGACAAACTACCAACTGCGTATTATTAACATCGAACATTTTTGCAGAAATGATCATCCACTAAACAAAAAAAACTGATTCTAACAGTATAGATTATATTTATTCATGTATTACTATTCGGTTTAGTTAATAACATATAAAACAGGTAGTTTGTCAAATATAATTAAAATAGTTTACCCCTGCCATAACTCCCGCATTAGATATATTGCCTTCTTCTCTTTAATTTATTTGAAATATAAGTAATATCATGCTAGTTCGTATAAAAAAATTAATATTATCAAGATATGGAATATTAAAATTGGACGAAAGAAGTAGAGATACTAACAAACAATAGCAGACGGGAAGGCAGTAACGGAGGGAGAGAATTGGAAGGACGCCATTACAACGAAATTTGACGACATTTTCTTCAATGAATGTTAAATATTGGGTGCAACAGGAAGGACGGTTCACGAGATTCCACTAAAGCAGGAAAGAGTGACATATGTTAAAGGACATACAGGTACTCTGGAAGCATATAAGAGAGGAAATCGAAAGCTTAAGAAGACAAGGAATCATTGTGGACAGTACGTCACCCTATAATAGTCCGTTGTGGGCGGTGCGCAAGAAGCCTACGCCAGGGGAGAACGGGGAGAAATGTAAGGTGGTTATCGATTATCGTAAGCCCAACGATAATACCATCGATGTGAAGTATCCGATACCGAGGTTTGAGGATCTGTAAAGCTATTTTGAGAGTTTTCCAGTTACCAATTAATAAGGATATCTTCATTGAATATGACTAAAATTAGATATTTATTATGTATTTGTGAGTGTTATGGGGTTATATATGCACCAACGGTACAAAAATACTCAAAGTATATATTGAATTAAAAGTCAGAGTAATAATAATGCGTCAGATGAATTGTGTAGCCATAAAATATTTTATATTATATTATAAATACCTAACTAGTATTCTGTGGGTCAATAAATTGCATACGAGTAGTAATTTCTATGATATTTGCCAAAATAAATGCATAACATACTGATTTTTTCTTCTTTTGAAAAAAAAAAGAAAGTTCCTTGTTGAAAACCTGTACTTCAGGAACTATGAAAAGTAAATAGTTCAAGTAGGTTTCATATTTTAGAATATGTACTCTTCTCCGAATATTTTATTATATTAAGTTTTTAGTGTTGTAGGTAATTCTGAACATTTGGAGGTTCGAATATTTTTTATTCATTCCAACTGCGGTTGGCAGAGTCATCAGTTTTGACCAGTAATTATATATAGTTTTTATTACAATAGTAAAACTTTGGGTGAAATAACTTCTCCTTTCTCCTAGGGTTCTTTGACTAAAACACATCTATCAATAAAACTCTAAAGTACCAAATTAATTTGGCATTGCAGAATGGTTTACTACTGAAGATAAGGGTAGAAGAGGACGGTACAAGGGGTGGCAGCAGCAACAAGTTGCTATTGGATTTATCTCTTAGTTATTGGCAGTTGGAACCAAGTTCCTTTGGCTTTCTTTTTATTTAGTTTCGCCTCATGCCACTGACTGTTACCGCATCAAGGGGTCTTTGACAGTTCTTTCCTATCAGGTCGGGGCTCTTCGAGAGTCATCAAAGAATATTCCTTTCTTCACATTTTTAATGGAGAAAGAAGTATTACAGATTGCAACACCCAGAGTCATCCCTATTGGCCTCTAAAATCAAATTTAATAGTTGTTAAAATACGTTTTAGTTAGTACACACACATGATTAATATTTATACATTATAATTGAAAAGATTTTTTTTTTATATATTAACGTTATAAACTGGTAGCCCCTGGAATAATCTAATTGAATTTTAACACTTTAAGAAATTTTTTTTTTAATTGACAGCTATATAATGAGAAACAATAACTAAATGTCATAACTTATGAATTTAAAACACAAGATAATATCTTTTGTAGGAAACACCCAACAGTAGCATTTTAATGGAGAAAGTCCGTGTCCATTTTCTTTTCAGAGGGTTATTTGGGGGTTGTTTGGAATGAAAGGTTAGGGACAAGTAGGCTTGTGTGGATAAGGATTTTGGGAACAAAAAAGGTATTTCTATTTCGAAGAAGTTTTGTATTGAGGTATTTACAGATAACTTTATCTGTGACGTAATACGAAGCATTAAAGAGGTTTTTAAGGATTTTGGATTGTAAGAATTAGGTACGGGAGATAGCTCATGGTTTTGGTGAACCACGATTCTGTGTGTCCCAATAGGTCTTACAATCATGGTCTATATGAGTTTAGAGTGTTTGCCAAATAAGTGGAGGTATAATCCGAATCTACGAGCTGTTTCTTATCGTTTTAGCCTTGTATGAGGATTGTCTTCTGTAAAAATGGAGTCCTAAATAGCGGATCTGGTCAACAACTGTTAGTTGGATCAAAAAAGAAACTGTAGGGCAGGATGTCATGGGCTTACGATAGAAAGGAAATGTTACCTGATGGGATGTTGTTTGTACAGTGTTAAGAAATATTAGAACTAAACCTATTAAATTAAAAAACTCGAAAATTCAGCCTATAGGATATCCAAAAATTATCACTTAAAATATTTAAATAAATTTAATAGTTTTAAAATTAAACATGATAAAATATATGAGTTGTGCTGTCGGTGTCTACGTTTCTATATACAATATGGGGTATTTGAAGAAGCCAAAAAGCATGAAGAACTTTTTAGTTCTAAAAATATTTCATATTTCAATTATTCAGAAATACAAACAATATTTTATTTGGTTTGTCTTCAAAGTATAAATTGAAATATTATAGTAAATAGCCTACTAATTTTTTTAGGAAGCTATCAAATGATATTCATTATTAAAATATCCCTTCCTTTGTTTAATCAGTTATATTTTCTATATGTGACGGCACTGGGGGTTCAAAATTAAATTTAAACTAAAACCGGCCAGTATTAAATAAGTAAAACAACATAACAATAAATAAGCTTTTATTTAGAGGCTAGTTGTTAAAAATCCTTTAAATAGCAGCATAAAAAGAAAACAAAAAGGATATATCTCCAGATTATACAAACAAATTTAAATGGTATAAAAACTTCTTGAATAAAAATGAAATAAAATATTTCTCAAAGTTTTAAAAAATAAAAGGAAAGTTATGGAGTCTTGAACTCACAGTCTCAGACTTCTCAGGGCGTCTCGTCTTCGCTGAGCAGTTGTAGGTAATTGCAGTCTATGTACCACTGAGGGCGTGCAGCCACCAATCACACTGACTATTATTGTCTCTGGGAACTTGGTCCCAGAGACCTATTTATTGGGATGAGTGACCTGAACTTGAGGACTTTGGTCCTTGGCATGCATGCTATTTTACCTATGAATTAATACCCTTTAATGAATGCAACACACCATCTGGGTCACATGTAAAGAGATGAGCAAAAATAATAATAATAAAATAAAGATTTCTTTACCCATAGATTTAGCTAACCAAAATAAATTTCTTAATATTGAATTTTTTTTTCTGACCTAGAGAAAAAAATAAAAACAAACAAATAAATATTTACAAATGAAAATATATGCACATGTGATAGGCAAACTAAGTCTCCGGTATGGTCTAGTGGCTAGGATACCTGGCTTAATAGTGAAAAAAAGACTATTCAAGTTAAATAGGTAAAATCGCTCTATCGTATAACGAGTAGGTTAGTGTACAATGTACGACATTTAACAATCTCACAAGAGGAGATTCACAAAAAAAAGCCCATCCTTCCCAGCCGGACCCACCTCACTTTTTTGTAGCTCTTTAGGTCTATTATCACTTTTAGAAATATTTACGAGACACCCTTCACTGGTGTTATTGAAGTTATAATTTTCGTTGATTGCTATTTTATTCTTATAATCATCACAATGAAAATATTTCTGCTGAACTGAAATTTTTAAACTTGCAATACTGCGTATTCATACACCATAATACATAAATATTTATAAAAATATGATGAAAATTGTTATCAACATCTATAAATAGTTTACATTCTCACTTTATAGGAATATACTCATTTAGTACAGCAGACGGGTGCATTAAACCCAGCCCACAAAACATATATCTTCTGATAATTTTTTTAATTATTTTCCACACATAACACGGAAAGGTATTTCCGGCGATTCTAGAACTCTTGCTTATCACTTTATTAATTTTAAAAATTATCTAATTTTTTTTTCAACTTGTAACTCCTAAATGATGCATACTATTGAAAACGTTATGGTGTGAGAAATGGAATAGCATTACATTCAGCGTGAAATGATTATCGTAACTTATTGATTTGGTCGATTAGTAGGTTATAAGTTGTAAACCGTCATCAACTATAACATTTTTTTTTTTAATATTGCCAAAACCTGTCCCTCAACAATATATATGAGACCAAATTTAAGAGGAAAACATATTTTTTTATTATTATTTTTACTATATAGCTTTAACGAACACTAAGCAGCTAATTTGTTTAATAAATAAGAAATTAGAAATTTTAAGTCTTTTTATTGGTATGTCGACTACAAATCCTAAGCAGTGGATCATTGTGAAAAAGTTATTATCAAACAAATTAAAGAGAATTAAATTATACGTCGATTCATTACCTTAATGTAATAATTTGGTGAAATGATATGGTTTTAAAGAACCAACTGCGGTTGTTTATTGGGCCCTAACAACTGGTCTGTTGTCTAGCCGTTGCAAGTGGAACAGTGGATTACGAACAGGAATAGAAAAGAAAAACAAATAAAAGGATATTCGTGCCTTGAGATGTGTGTTAAATGAACTGGATTTTCTACAAGGTGTTCCTGTATTAATATACTTGGGAGTAACCTATTTTGATTATATAACTGTAGCTTACAATATAGTTTGATTTCGGATTTATTTTATTTATAAGCGTTGGGAAAATATGTATTATTTTCCGAATGATACTTGCTAATGGCTTTCCCTTGTGAGGCCTGGAGCTTCTTACGACATATTTCGTATTAAGGGGCTACTATTACACCTGGAGCTGCAATAGACAGGTGACATCAAAGTAGTACTCTGACAACTAAGAGGGCGTAATTAAATTTTTCCGGAGCAAGAGTCGAGGGAAAATGGTAAAGGTAATTCTTAGGGAGGATGAGCTATCTAATTTTCTCGGGAAGGTTTTCTTTGAGGTGAGCTCTAATCACTTCTTGCTATCTCATCTCACATTTTATTCGATATTCCCTAATACAGAAGTCTTTCATTTTTTTTTTTTTTCAAAAAAGGGCAAACAATTTTTTTTTTTAATATTTTGTTTAATGACAATTTAAAAACCTTTTATATTTTAGCAGAATAAGGAGGAAGAGAAATTGAGGAATATTATACTCTACTGGTGATTTTCAGAATGCTAATAATGTATCTAAGGTTATTTTTCCCTTGGTTCTTCTTAAGGAATAATATTATACAACTGACTTTTAAAAGTTTCGTGCTGTTCGTGTACATGAGTGGTAGTAATAATAATAATTTATGTATTTGTTTATGGGGCAACCCTCGTACAAATAGAGTTAGTCTGTGAGATAATGTGACATAAAATAAATAATCAATTGTAGTAGTTTTACAAACATTGTGGGTTAAAGATCACTTAAATGAACTAATAACAAACAATATACCGAAGCTGGGGTATCTACGTTCGTTAGAATAAAACAATCAAACAAAAACGTCACTTCATATTAAGTTACCAGCTCTAAGCAAAATGTTTTGTGTTACATATACAAAAAAAAGTTTATGATCCAATCCTGAGGGTACAGAAAGAAATTCATACAACTTATTCTGGCTAATATTGCTTAGCTTCGACATTTATCGGATCCGGTTCGGTATGGAGGGCAATTTGTCAAAAAATGGAAAAAATCCTCCAGTGCCGTTCCATCACAAGCTGGACAAAGCTTCTGTGTATCCAAAGTATGTTTGTGTGGACCGACACTTAACATAATTGCATATTTACTGGAGAGTCGTAGTTGGGAAATTATTTCAAGTGAGTTATATGGCAGCTGATTTTTAGGTAGTTTTGAGGAGCATCCGTTTTGATGAAAACCCTACCGTACCACGGATTATTGGTCGATTCTTGTAATAACTAGAGGTCTTTATCCTTGACAAATTCCCTATATCTATCCAAGATCTCCCCCATTAAAATAAATCGAACGAGGGATCTTATAATCAATGAAATTTTCAATTTTTACATCTCGGAAAACAAATAAAGAGGCAAATAAACTGATTCGTGATTGCGGGATCTCTTCCTTATGGAGAGAGCATTTGATTGTAAACTGACTTTAATCAGAAACGTTTAAGATAAAATCGAAAACTGTATTCTATGAAGTAACACTTTCAGTCCGCCTATTTTATCAGAAAAGTAGCCCCGTCTCAGGAATATACTCGCCTTACATATTTAATATCAGTTTCGTAGGACTTTTCGTTTCTCAGCTAGGCTGACCACATAAAGACAGGCTCACACAACATTTTCGTACAAACGTGTATTTCCGTCGAAAAATCGAATTCGAAATTTTGCAGGCTTGCAATATTTTATATTGCACTATATATAGTAATAATATATACGTAAGTCAAAGCAAAAAGAAAAATCGAATCCAGCTAGAAACGTAACGTAATGTTTAAGGAATTTCCCCGAAAAGAATTCAACAAAAATATTATATATAATTTTTTTTAAAAAATCACCTCTTAGATAAAAAAGGAACAGGAATGATCTTACTTAAGCTGTTGTAAATTGTTTATAAATATTTCGTTAGACTCATCTCAGACTTGGAACTTAATTAAATAACCTTGGTAGAAACTAGAGGGGAATTATTGCCCTCCAAAAAATAAGAAAGCGGAGGTAAAATGAAAAAGTTTTTCCCTTCTAAGAGGGGATAATTAATATCTTGCCTTGGCTTAATTAATTTAAGCAATAAAAGTACCATTGGTACCAATTGGTCGCCTTGGTCTTTATTCATTTCTTATCATTCATCTCTTACTAAGAAATTCATTTTTAGGTATTTTCATTCCCTTTTAGATCCTTCTGATTAAGAGCTTGTTAAAATTATATTGTACTAATTTTATTTTTATTTTTATAGCATCGTCTCTGAAGATGGATTACGCCTTGGGTAGGAATCTTACTTTATAAAGTCACCTGTTTATGCATTTGAAATCCCTTTGTTCTTATTGGTTTAAGAAAGTCAATTAATTTAGCTTTACTAACTTCAATAAATAATAAAGCACTAGAAATAGTTAATAAAAGTGTACTAATAATAAGTTAATGAATTTAATGAAAATGTAATTATAAACTACTCAGGTAAAGAATAAAACATGTGTTTATATTCTAATCATAAAATTTTCATTCATTACATCGAATGATAACGAAAACCTTCATTTCTCACTAACAAAGTTGTGTTTCGTAGAAACTACAACGATATTACAATAAGTAAAGTATGCTCACTTAAAAAAAAAAGTGTATTTTTTTTCTCAAATATCACTAGTAAAAATAGCGAAAAGAAAACCATTTGGCCTAAACATTCTCTACATTGAAATGGATGCAAATTATATTTACTTCAAATTCTTCTTGAGATTTACTTCAGATTGTTCTAATAAAAGGAACATTTTCTACCGCATTTTTTGTATACGGTTTCACAAGTTTGAGTTATTTGGGGAATATGGTCGATGGTTCAAAACTTCATCATGGAAAGTTATTACTTTCGACTATTGTCGCACAGAGCTCATTTTGTTTTCAAATTGTAGCAAATTTCATCGCTAAAGAAATTCTAAAGAATATATTCGGTGAGAAGTGCAGTTTTGTGGTTTTCAGTTAGAATTTTAAAAAAGTGCCTTATTTTCGCTTGAAATCCAAAATATTTTTGTAGGATCAACAAAAACAAACTTTACCAAATTTGAACACTTACAACGAATTTACAATTTTTCTTATACATTCATTATATTTACCATGTTCATTCTTACTCTCTAAATGTTAATCATTATGGCATATTTTTCTTTTTCTTTGTTTAAAACTGGTTCTGATAAAGATATGTTGCAAAAGTTTACAGAAAGTGAATTTTGATGTAGAGGCAAACCTACATTCTCTCTTTTTTATTTTAGTTTCTTTGGGCAGTTTAACAGTCCGAAGGATGCCAAAATATCTATTTTTTGTTAAAATAATTATCGGAGTATTTTTCATTTTTACTCCTCGGATAAGGTGACTTGGATAGGCAATCGGCTTGTAAAAACTGCAAAGATGTTTCGCACAGTTGTGGAAGTGAACGCCATTAGAGCTATCTATTACTTGGTTTTCGTTCGCTCTGCAGTTTTTCACCAGACTCCAGATAATTACGTTTTTTTTTTTTCCTTACAAGCTATTCTTGTTTTGTTTTTGTATTTAAAAACTAGGCTTTTAGACTGCTTTCGATTTAAGAGCTGAACAATAGTCGATTTAAGCATTCAAATGGTTTTGAGCTATAAAATTTATAATATATAATACGATAGTAATATTGCGCCAAACTTATATATAAAAAAATAGACCATAATAGTTACTATCTCCTTCAATACTACACTTTACAATCAATCATATCTGATATATACTTAAAGGCGAACGCATTAATTGAAATAAAAAATTCAAATAAAATAATTTTGTTTTTAGCTATGTTCAAGCCATTTTTCGATTTTCACCACTTTTCCGATGTTCCTCGATTGTACTAATTTTCTTCTTAATTAAAGTATATAGTGAGAAAAACTTTATTTAAAAAATAAAAGTTTTGCTGCCAAATTGTATTGGGTTGCTAACTACACAGCATACTTACTTAAATCTATTGAGCCATTTTTTTTTTTTAAACTTACAAAATATAGGCATAATCAAGTACAAATATGTTATAATAGTAGACTTTTTTTATTGTTTTATCGGAACGGTTCTTTTATTTTTTTTTTCCTTCTACACTTTATTAATTTTTTTTATTTTTATTAAATTTTCTTTTCCAACCCAATGTATCTTATTCTCTTTATTTTTCCTTATGTTTTACCTCCTTTGCATAAATAGAATAATAAAATAATTAGCCATATAAACAAGTAATATAGTAAATAAAAATAATTGATAGATATATAAAAATACGTCAAAAAAAGTAACAAATAGATATAAAAAAGCAATAAGTAGCTGTTAAAAAAAACAATAATCTATTTATTCGATTATTTAAGCTATTTTAATAATTTAACTTGTGTATATGTACAAGTTAAACAATTATAAATCACTATTAAGTGTGACATTTTTTAAAATTACATTTTGCTCCTGAAACAGTGGCAGGTAAAAGGTTAAGTGTGTTGAGATATTTCAAATTTTTATATCGTTGGCTTACTTCACAGTGGTGATGTGGCAAATTTCCAATTACTTTATGAAAAATTCAATATTCTGGAACCTAAATCAGTCTAGTGAAAAAATTGTTTAAAAAGTTTTAATTTTCCTAAAAAAAGAACCGTTAATTATATTTTTCGTTAAGTTAGTGGTAATGTACTTGAGTATTTAAATTAGCATCATTTGGTAGTTTTTAAGTTAATCAATAAGGCGGTCACAATTCAACCTATATTTGGAAATTTTTATTAGGGCTGGAAATACATTTCAGGACGCGGGAATTCGTTCTCTGATACTACCAAAGGTCCCACCAATTTCCTTTTTTGGAAAGGGCTGTTTTTCGTTATCGGTAGTCAACCGTTGATCGAGAAAGGTATCGATACTAAAAGAGCCCTCGATATAAGAGCATCTTGTGCAGGAGGGGGTGGGCGAAGAGACAATAGCCTTCCTTAACACAATTTGAGATAATTAATAATCCTTGGCCGCCGCTGACGTCACTGCCTGGCGTCGATCTGTTTACTCCGTTTGTCCTCTATGTATCACTTGTGCTCTCAGGAAACTTATTTCTAACTTCAGCCGTCTATGTCCTGCATTTATATTTTAATTAATGTATTGATTGCCTTTGTAATTGATTTGAGAATGGTGCTTCTAACACAGCATAAACACGAAATATATCATTAAACAAATAAAATAATACATTTTAAATAGAATAAGGAATGAAAGATATTTTGAACGAATATTTATAAGAATGGCAATGTGATACTGTGTTTTTGATAACCGTTTCTTTAGAACAACTTGAAATTTACATTTCTAAAGCAGCTTGAGTGTTAGCGCTTTGAATTCGAGAACTGGTTGTTACTTTGAAGCTTTTCCCGTCGCTAACGATATCATTCACTTTCGTCCGTATAATAAGTGACGCTCTCTAGCAGCGTATCATCCAAACAGGATGAAGGCTTTAAAAGTTATATTTTTCGTTTGAATTTTAGACAAGAGAGTTCATAGACAACAATATGCCAAAGGAATCATGATTAATTCTTGTTTCAATCAACTTTTTGGTATTTTTTAGAATGGGTGCGTATATCAATATCTTAAGAAATGTGAATTAAATTACAAAGTTAAAGTGAACAAATTCATTTATAATTATGCTTTGACCGGCGTATATCAGAGGTGCATAGTATCTAGAACATGGTAATACATTCTAGAGTTGTATACAGCATTCATAGCATGTTTACAAATAAGTGTAAAGTTATAAACTAATTAAATTATATAACTATTATGAATATAAACTAAAACAAATTTGTAAAGATGCTGTTCGGAATCGAATCTATGCGATTCTTAAATACGCCTTCTATGCCTTTCTTATCTCACCTTTAAAACATTAACTTATGACTAGTATTGTCTAAAATACATCTCTTCTACGACTGAAGGAGATAGCCCCGAAAATAATTAGTGCGAATGATATCTCCCTGTATAGTTAATGCATATTATAATCTATAAAGCCTTATCATATTATGAGAAAGCCCTCGCGCCATCATCAAGGTGTCCATGCGAGACACCTGCAAGCTGTCTCAAAATTCGCACGTATGTGCAATGATACACATTGTTCTCTTTTAAATTATTAAAATTAAAGAATATATTAATCATCCGAATTAGACATATAGAAGGATATCATATGCCACTTATCATAAAATATTTTTCTTTAATATCCACTATATTCAAACCTTGCTATTTTCCGGTATCTTTTTATGCTTTCAGTGTGGTAAGCTGAGTCCGGGATCACAGGAAAATAATACTATTTCGAGGGCACTATTCGGTTATTACTTATATAATAGTACTAATAGACCCTCTTCCGCATACATATTACATACTGAATTAAAAGGTTGAAAATAATTCTTTTTTTATATAAGTTATATAGTATGATAATTTAAAACGTTGCATTGTAGATTGGGGAATATTCACTTACGGTTTTTATAACAAGACTAGGAGCAGCGTCTCATATTTTATAGCTCAGTGAGCTTTGGTGCACCTTAGCAAGCTATGGACCTCTTATGCTACATGCCTGAGATTGCTACCCAGAACTCACTCACCTAGCGGATTATGATATATGGCAATGCGTTCGATCATGACATTATTTTTAGTTGGAGATTTGTTTTGTTTTAACTTAAATAGTAAATCATTCCTTTATATATCAATAGTAATATTAAGTTTCTTTTGTTATCAAAATGCATTCGTCTTATATTATTTATATACTAACCTTAGGTGCATAAATAATTATTTTTATTGGCAATTTTATATATTTTTTTTTATTCGTCAATATTTTGATTCCACTTGGAGTTCTTCCTTACCTTTTCATATTTTAAAAATTAATAATATATCTAAATAAATCAAATAATTTATTTATTTGTGTCTAAACATTCAAATATAAACAAATGAGCATTATATTACGGGGAATTATATGTATCTCAATCTTTCAATTATATCAATTCACACCTAATCAAACAGTGACTTGCAGTTATTTAAAGCGTTAGGTGAACAGCAGGATAATATTTTTTTCCTTAGGTTAAATAGCTTGGGACAAAGACAGAAAACTATATTTAGCATTCCTTGATCTGATAGTGCTAAGAAAAGAATTCTGGAATACACTTGTAGTCAAGGGTGTGCCTGGAAAATTTGATAGAGGTCATAAGGTCAGCCTTAAAAGGAGCCAGTGCACTGGTATGGGTAAATAGAATACATTCAGATATAATAGAATAAATGTCATAGTCCTAATAGCCGACTCAAATGCAAACCACAAGCTCTTGTGGAATGGAAAGAGGAGTTGTCATCTTTAAGAATTATAGTGAGAGAACAACAGGAAGACGTCCAACTGACCTGCAATGGTGAGGTACTTGAAGTAGTGAAGGAATTCACCTACCTAGGAACCGAAATTAGTAACTTGGACAAGATAGACATAGAAACGCCGAGCAGAATATCCAAGGCTAGATCCTATTAACAGATTAATAATAGTTTCATCGGGCACCGCGAAGTAGATAAGAAGAACAAGAGAGCAGCTGGATGTTCCAGAACTGACAAACACTCTGGAAAGGCGGCAGCTCAAGTGGTTGAACGATGGAAAAAGGTATTGGAGGCTCAACCCACAGTGAGGAAACCACGTAGAAATATTACCATAACAATTCCGAAATATGTGCAGAGGATTGGAGCTAAATTAGGAAAATCTCTGGACCAAATGATGCTCTTACTCAGGGACAGAGAGGAGTGCAAGAAGAATATTGATAGTTTCATTTAAGTCAGAGATGGTCTATTAGATCTACCTAGTAGCTAAGCCAGATTCTGTTGCCACTCACCTTTTGTTATGTTTATTTAAGTTTTGCTCACTAGTTAGACTGAAATGAGATCCACTTAAAATATTTATCATGTTAGATGTATGACATAACCTCATAGGAAGCTCCGCTCCATTAAACATTATCTTACCCTTACTTTCCCTGAGGAAATTCAGAGCAGGTAAAAAGAGACAGTTTAGTCCCGAGTTAATGGAGCCTCCATTGTTGTTTTGTTCATCTGGAATGGAGTGTAACTTATTTAGAATATTATAAATATATCCCGAATCAAACAATAAATCACTTCGTAATTAAAAATAATAAAAAAAGAACAAAACATCAAAAATCTTATAACCACACAGTGAGTGAATTTATTAAACTAAGACGCATAAAGTTTTATGATCCCTTAACCTATCAAACGAACTACCTTTTTAATAACACAGGCTCAGTGAAGATATTAATATTTTTAGATTTTAATAACTCCGACAAAGTTTTAATGTTTCTTTCAGAACTTCAAAAGTTGCAAGATGTACTGTATAGGTATAAATGCAATGGTTAATAGCCCAAACAAAGTGTGAATACAATAATTTTAGTATTATTTAGTATAAAGCGAGTGTTGTATGGTTCTCACGTCATACAACTTTCACTTACTATGAAATACAGAAGAGATCTGGAGGTCTCAGTGTTTTCCAATTCGAACTATTTTCTCCTTCCCCTCCCCTTTAATTATTAATCAAATTCTTTAATATTTTCTATTTATCCATTGTTTATTGCTAACAATAAGATTAGCTGGATATTTATTCGAAATAAACCAAATTAAAGGTTATTTAAGGGAAGATTATTAAAAAATTACCATTTGAGTCTTGTACATTGTAAATCCTAAAAAGTTTAAAATCGATTGTATAAAATGGCACTTCCTGTTTATCGATTTTAACGAAAAGTTGCCGTACCATCGCAGGTATACACCTGTCCTTTCAATTTCGTAAGACTTTTCGTTTTTGAGTTGGCGCTGTTCACATACACTTTGACAATTTTGCTTGCTCTTTTAGGCCTTGAAACGTATTTTTTTGTTTCGAAAACTCGAATTTTAAATTGAACACGTTCATTATACTTCTTACTATATACTCCATATATTAGTAAGTGGAAGTAAAAATGCGATACAGTACGTGTACCACAACTTTCACTCCCCATCCTTTGAGTTGGATTCCTATTTTTAAAATTTCCTTTATTAGTCACGTTTTAAATCTTTTCCATTACTACACTTCTATTTATGGGTTGATTAATCTTAATATTATTGGGTACTATAATTTGTTGTTATGAAAATAACTAAAAGTCATAACTTCTATCGTTACAACCTCAGAAACACGAAAACACTGATTATCTCCTATAGTTAATTATCAAATTCTTTCATAGTCCTAATTCATGTATTCTTTATTACTATTAACAATGAGAGATGGTTAATTATTTCGAATAAGTAAAATTAATGGTACTTTAGGCGAAGTTTTATTTTATTTTGTTTTTGATTCCAGCGTGTAAGCCCATCCATTCTATTTTGATAAGAAATAAACCTAGCTGTTATTAAATTATCACTAATATTATCATATTATCACTCATTTGTACATTGATATGACGAATGTAGCGGTGCAGATTTTAATTATATTTTTAATCAAGAAAACAGTACTAACTTCATGGGATTTTCGTTGGTCATCTGTTTAACATTTCTCTGTTAGTGGCCGAATAAATACGAACTATTAACCTTTTGTCTTTAGCTAGTGTATGGAATAATAATCATTTTAAAATTAAAATCTGTACCACTACAACCCATGAAGGGTTAAAGGTACTTCGTAAGGAAGTCCTGTTACTAGGCCAACGGTTGTGCAAGGAGGATTTGGTCAGAATCAAGCTCGACTGCTAGAATTTTGGGTCCAATTAAGGGATAAGAGTACCTAATTTATGGGACTGGGTAATCCCAGGGGGACTCCATAACGCACAAAATGAATAACGTTCAAAAATTCAAAATGGATAGCATTTCTTAAATCCACTGTCCTTTATTACAATCAATTAAGGATCTGAAACGTAACTTTTACTTTTTAAATAAAATAATTTGTACTCAACAATTTATTAATTTGTTTTGTTAACAATAAAACCAGTCTCGAAAAAGTGAGATTATATATTATATAATTTTTACTTGTATTAACTCACTGTTATTCAAGTAAATTAATAATTTGATATCAAGAATACCATTTTGGCTTTAAGTATAAACGATAGGGAAAAAAAATCTCTCTTTTTTTTCAAGATAAATCAGAATTTATGGCTGAAGTGGATTTACCTTTTGTATCTGGTAACCCGTTCTAAATTCTACTCAGACCTTTCCTGAGCCAAAGAAATAATCTCTTTCCTGCTTTTAGTTTTCTTAATATTTTCTTATAATGAAAGTTCTAAGAAACATTAGCCGTTTTATATTTCATCCTCTTTAAAGATTCACCTTCTGTATTCAGCTCACGTTTGAAGCATTTCTCGAAGCTCGGATTTGTTTCTATACGCTTTTCCTAAAGGTTTTAAGACTAGAAGGTAAAAAAAAACAATACAATAAATTATAAACAATATATATTCATCTTTTATTGACGTATAAATGTATATTAGCTTTTAAGGTAGTTCTAAACTTTCTCACTCTTCTACAAAATCTTAACTGCATTAGGTTGCTAAGTACACAGTATATAATATCCAGCGTGTTAATGCTATATCTAATATTTTTTGTAAATATACTTAATTTATCTATTTAATTACATTTGTGTTTTCTTTAGAAACTGACTGTTTTTATTTTAAAATATCCTTACCTGTAATTAATAGTAATTGTTAATCTTTAAATGCAAAGACAACAGCCCGTAGGGATTATTTTACCTAGTAACAAGACAACTTTGAACAGTTTAATATTAATCCTCCAGTCGCCTTTGTGTAGTTCACTAAGTATCTCTCACAGACCCTTTCTACGTAAGTTGTTAGAGCGCCGTATAGACGTGAGCTCACCAACGTACGAACGATCGTACTTGAAAACATCGTCTCTGACCTTTCAGAGCGGACAATATTCTCTTCAGGACCTACATCGTCTCTGACCTATCGGAGTTCTTCCGGCACTATTTTATTTTATATTTATTGATTTTGTAAATTTTATTTATCCTTTCATTTTATTTTATCTTATAGGACAGTATTCATTTAATTTTGTTCTTTTTTTTTATTTTGATTGTTATTTTATGTTTTAACAAACTTTATGTTATACAACTTAAAGTCTGTATTTTTAATTGTTATCTTATAAAATAAATGTTTATAATCTGAGCCAGCTTGTTTTGTTTCTACTCTTTTTAAAGCTTTTCATCAGAAAGACATTGCCAATTTTAGGTGACTTTAATGCAGTGCAAGAATTGTTTTTTAAAACTTATGATATACACATATATATAGGTTCACAACATATATTATATCTTTCATTTTCTTTTTTTGACTTTTTAGATTTTTATTTATTCTTCATTATTTTCGTATATATAAATGAATTCTCTCTACACCATACAATTTTATTTCCTTAGCAAACATTCATTAAAATTTATATAAGAAATAAATAATAAAAAGATGGTCGGGGTTGCGGTCAGTAGAATAGTAATTAAGAAAAATAATTGAAACTAGTTTTATTTTATTTGTGCTGATTTTTCAACCTAAACTTCGGGTCAATCTTCAGGGTTGAAAGGAAAATAACATAACGATCGTAATAGGATATAAGGTTGATATCTTGTTTGTTTGTTTATTAGTCCTAATAAAGGCCTGTAATTTAGGCAGTAGTATTGGCCCAACTAAAATTTATAAATTTGGCTTATCTGTGTTTATTAATTTGCCACTGACCGCACCCCGACCATCTACTCATATTGAAGCAACGGCCAAAAATAAAAGGATCATTAAAAAATAAATAGTTAAAATCTTAAATAAAGTAATAATAAATATATAAATATGTTGGAATAGATGAACAGAGAGAAACTGTCTGTGCTCGGTTGTTTGTGCTATTGTAAAAAATCATCGGTGCGCGCATTACACAATTTTCACTTACTATGCTATTTACCATTCTACTTACGTCTCTAAGATGTGTGTATATTGGTGGGCTCGTGTTGAAGATATCGCTGTTTTTGTGATTTACAAAAAAAAAAAAAAATAAATTAAAGAAGAGATGTTAAAATTTTTATTTTTCGGTTGCTATGAAAATTCATATTTAAGGGTTTTTCGGACATTTTTTTCAGTCACAATGAACTATTAAGCGATTCAGCTGAATGGCGACTTAGTAATTACAGTAATTATATTAATAGAAAAACTGATTGGCATTAATTTAGAATTAAAGTTAAATATTTCCAAACATTAGATAAATAAGCATACAATCATTTTCCCCAATAGACAGACTACAATCGAACAGAGAGGGGGGACTACGATAAGAGAGTTGTATAAGCAGTTTAAAGCTTTATCATTCCCTAACGGTATTGAAGGGTCCCAACTTCTTTTATTCTTCTCTTTATCAGCATTTCTGTTCCTCTGCTTCTTACACCTTTTAAAGGAGAAATTCTGGAAACATTTTTTTTCATATCAAGAGAAATAAATGTTTTGATTCATGATGCAGTGAAATATATATTAAGGGATATATAAATGCTACTGTTTTTAGTTGTGTTTATATTTTGAGCACTTTCAGTGCCTTAACAGAATTTTATACTCCTTCGAACACAAACCAATGGTTTTGATGGTTTATTGTAATAAATGTAAGGACGAACACAAACCTATGATTTTGATGGCTCATAGTTTATTGTAATAAAGAAGAATTGCAGAATTGAATTCAGTTCCAAATTTACCGAAACTTTGTCCAAAATAAAGAAATAAAATATGAAATATTAAGAGTTTTCCTAGGAAATAAATAAATTATAAAACTTTATTCTTTTAGCCATAGCTTAAATATTGTTCAAGATGGTTTCTATTATTTTATGTGGAAGTATCAAGACGGAGTCTATATCAATACCTAATTTTTTTTAAGACATCTCCGACCCCGAGCGCAGACCAACAGGTGGAACCTGTTGCGCAGCCCTGCTGGGATAGCGGCCATAATTAATGTTACTGCTGTGCAAGTGTAATATCCCGGTCGAGGGTTAGTTAAATTTATGAAGGCATTTTCACCCCCTCAATGGTTGATCATGTAACTGCTATTCATGATCTGTTGTCTTTTGTTGTTTTTGTTCAGGTAAATCAATAAATATTACCTTTTAGTAAAACAAATTGCTAGTTAACCCAAGTTATTATTTTTATTATTATATTATATTTTATTTTATTGTTATTATTATTATTATTATTACTACTACAAGTAGTAAACTGATTTCTTTCAATGAATTCTGATGATAAACTGTTTGGAAAAGACGAAGACGAAAAGTTTACAAGTTATGGTAGTTTTTAAATTGAACCTAATATTTGGAGCTTTATCGCCAATAACTCTCAAGGGATTATTAGTAACTAAACTATGATATTTTGGTATATGATAAGTATATGTTTGGAGGTATATAATAATAATAATAATAATTACAGTGTTATTTGCATTCTTTACGGAACTTAAAGCCTCTCCCTCTGGAGGTAAGAAGAGTCCGGTTTATAAACTGGAAAAATTTAACTCAGTTTTATTGATGAAATTTTTAATAATTTCGAATTATTAATTTTCCAAATATAATTAAATAAAATATTTTCTATGTTGTATGTGAAATCTTAAATGATATATTACTTTACCCCATATATCCCAAATTCATAACCATAGTAGCCCAACAGTCTCCCACTCTTTGTACTATCTCATCTCGTCGTCTTGTAATTGGTCTTCCACTTCATCTCTTGCGTTCTCTTGGTGTCCATTCTGTAGCAATTTTGGACATTTTCGTTTCAAGTCTGGTAGTGTGACGAGCCCACCTCCATTTCAGTTGGTTTGGTTCCTTTGGTAGACTTTTCTGTTAATGACGCTGATATATGGTATACAGCAGTCGGAAAAATATAACATCTTACATATTAAAAAGCAGCCTATTTTTCAATCCATAACTTGATTTATTGTTATTGGGGGAAAAATATTGTTTTTTCTATATACCGGAAAAATTTGGTTCAATTTTGGTGGGTGTTAAATGCACCGTAGTTTTTTTCATTTTATTTTCTTAAAATGACAGTTTTTATGAAATTTATCAATGTCAATTCACAGAATGATGATTTCTCGTAATTTGAAAAACAAAATTAGATTTCGAACAAATGAATAGCCGAAATTACTGAATATAATGAACTATATTAGACCCCAAACTGAAGCTTATTAAATGCACTCAGATGGAATCAGGTAGTTTATAATATTTCAGCCACTTGTAATACTTTAGGAGTTATTGTTAATAAACCTAAAATTATATAGTAGTCGTTTTAAAAAATCTCCCATATTAGTCCTACCCAATAAGTTTCACCGAGGAAATGATAAACTTTTTAGTATCGTGTTTTTCAAACATAAGAATGCATTGACAGAAATAATTTTAATTTAACTTCTACTAACTACAGCTTAGCTGTAGGTGAGATTGCTTGTAAGAGGCATCTTACACAGATTACAATTTACAGATAAATTGTAAAGAGGCATCACTTTCAACTGGAAATAGTGAAGGGCCGTATTATTAGAGTAAGTTTCCTGTGAGAAGGATCAATACAGGACTGTCTTGGAGCCCTGCTTTAATTTATTACTTTAAATTATTTTGTGAAATGATCAATGCTGAAAAATCAAACACTGATATACATTTTGGAGGTCAATATTCTGTTTTCCAATCTTAAATTATTTAATATTGACATTATGATTTTGCTTCCTAACTACGGAAGGTAAAGGAGCACTGTGTTGAAATAGGAAAGCAAAAAAACATTTCCTCATACTCGTGTGTATATATCTAGCAACAAATGTCGTTTTGTATCGGCCTGTAGTGGAATAGTACTTGAAGGTGACAGCTGCTACCGCTAAACCAAGTTTGATGAAATCTTCAGGAAATGTGATTGATGGTATTGACGTAGCTATATCAAATTCTCCCTGTTAGTTTAGCCTCGGGGTAGTGTTTGATATAACTTATTTACATTATATAAAATTATTCAGAGGCTATGCCATAATATTTAAAACTTCAATTTACAAAATCATATGCACAACTCGTCTCATAGAATGTGTTCTAAAAACTCTATTCGATATATCTTCTAAACTCTAGCCCGAATGATAATGCTTATCTCTCATATACGGAGCTATAAATGTTTAGTTGGGAAATAGGTTTTGAGCTGGAGTAGCCGGAGATTTTCATGACTTTTGAATAGACGAACCAAAACTATGTCAGTATCCTATGGTGTAGGCATCGCCCAGCAACCGGAAGAAGAAGATGCAGACGTAGGCTGAAATCGGGCTAGACCAGGCTGATCTAGGAAACATACGGAGAGATGCAGATGGATAAAGTGCAATCCCACCAGTAAGGCTCTGGGCTGCTCTACAGTCTAAATGTTTACAATTTATGTTACAATAAATTAAATGGACACGCCCCTTCGTTAAATTTTAAAATAAGAACTAAATAAAATAAATGTTTTTTTATTGACAGCAGTGGCACGTGCAAGCCGTACGCACTGCCCTTCTGCTGCCACTCCCGTGTGTCAGAAATGGCCAGAGGTGAGGATTAAAATCTAAATGTTTACCATATATATTATAGAGATCAATACCCAGTTTTATTTATGGGCAGTTAGCACCTTGACTTGTGCAGTTATAAAGAAAAGGTACTAAGGATAAAAAAAGACCAATCGCGGGAACTGTCCTGGAGGGTAGATTCCTGTTTGTTTATGATTTAAATATTTAATCTATTTATTCAAACAGCAGTATTATTAAACAAACATATTTACGAAGCCCCAGGTTACTTGATATACCTTTGTTTCGAGAACGGCTTTTTCGACTTAGTCCGAAATTGTAAGAAAGTTCTAAGTCTGTGTAAAACTGATCCAGTATTTCTTCTATAAAATTCTATTCTGTACTTTTGCTAATGGCTGTGCAAACACATTTTCTTTGACACAGCTATATTTGCAACGGCGGTAGTACGATTCTGTTTGACTTTTATTTCGTAGCGATACCACGGAATGAATTCTCGATTCTTCCATTCTGGTTGGAATAGGTTGATTATCTAATACAAGATAAGCCCATCTCTCCACCTTCCGTATGTCAGATATGCCCAGGCAGATTTAACCATAAAAAATATATTTCAAAAACGACCGCTCCAGTAGATTTAATTCTAGAACGACCAATACAATTTATTCTATATCTTTGAAATATAGTTAATTACGTACCTACCCAACTGAAATACATTTTTCTCTTTTATGCCTTTACTTTCTTGTTTTTAAATTCAATATCACTAAGTACACATACCCTTATTTTTAATTTATTGGAGTGCTTCATTTTTTTTCTTTTAAAAGGAGTCTCTTTTATGCTGATAATCTTTTTATGCTGATCCAATCATATGATGGAGTTAATTTGCTTTCGTAGGTTATATATTTTAATAGGAATGGACTAAAAAATCATATGCTTAGTAAATATGTGTGCCTCAGTCCCTTTCTGTAAGCTTTCTATAATAAATAATTAATAATTAATAGTTTGCAACGGAGGTACTCATTGTAGAAATTGCTAGAAGTTCCGGTTTGGAGCCTGATCACTTTATTTTGTTAATTAAGTTCAGAATAAGATCAATATTCAAAAGAAAAAGTCGGTATCAACCTTACAAAGTTTTACACACAAAGACTGACAAAGGAAAACAATTTTAACAATCTTCTGGAAAAAAGAATGCCAAAGGATTGTGGAGAACTTCAAAAAGCTATAGTACTAGGAAAATAACTTTAAAAGGTTTAAAAAAGACAAGACTACAGCATTTAAAAGATTTACTTACAACGATAGAGTCAGACTTTAAAAAGAACAATATGATAGACTTTTACAAATCTTTCAAAACTACAAATCTTTTAAAGATTTATATTTATTTATCAAGACCCCAAGATCCAAAAACATTTAAAATTGCATATAACAACATGGAAAATTGCAAGATTTTTGCAGAATATTTCAGGGATCTACATAATTGAGATGTGCCTAATGAAACCTTTAATTTTCAAAACAATAGTTCTCGTCAATCGGATTCAGAACCACCAATCTTGGTAGAGATTATCAAACAACATATGAATAATAAAGCAGTAGAAGAAGATAACATCATTGCTGAACTATGGAAACATTGTAGTGAAAACATCCTAAGATGTGTGACTGCAATGATCCAAAGGATATGGGAAACAAATACTCTACCATTAGGATGGACATCCGCAAAAGGAAAAGTTGCAACTGGCAGTTATGGAGTGCCTAGCAAAGACTAGCAAGTCTTATCTTGACTACATTGAGCGACTCTGTAGGGTGAGGGGGAAGGACACCCGAGGAACCTAGCGAAGAGTGGAATTCCTGGCTGAATGCTCCTCTACGCTGAGGGGCACTAAAGAGGAAAGCAAAAGAAGAAGAAGAAATGATGCTAGACCAACAACTAGGAGAGTATCTAGGAGAATTTAAGAGAGGAGGTCAGGGGTGAGGCACCCCTCCTTTTTAATTGTGCCTTAGACAAAGTGGTAAGGGAATGGAGAGAAGCAATCAACGGCTTACAACGTGGAAGAAACCCAAATAAGATTGCTGTAGGTTGTCTAGCTTTTGCAGATGACATGGCATTACTCACTTGAACATGCACGAAAACAAATCTCTGCTCTATAGTACCAAGCTTCCAAAGTAGCATTCCAAGATTGCAAATATCCTTTAAAAAACACAATTCACGACGAACATATCTGATGCACGCAAGTGTAAATACCGTCACTATATTGAAAACGGATTGCTTTAAATATCTCGGAGAATTGGTATCCAGCAAAATCAAAGAAGGAATAACAACAGACAATAGAGTATGAAAAATGGAAGAATTGTATTACATCACAAGAAATATATATATATAACGAGAAATCTATATCCTAGAACACGAAATCGAGACATTTTCAGACAGTAGTTAGACCCATAATATTCTACGTTTCGGAAACACTTAAACTAAATAGAATTGGGGATCTGGAAAAATTGGAAAGAATCGAAAGGAGAATTCTGAGGAAGATTTTGGGGCCTTGAGCCAACAGTGATTTTGAATTTAAAATGATACCCAATGAAGAACTATGTTTAAAAATTTAAAAGGTGACAGGTGTCATAAAGAGATGAAAATTATATTTTTATGGATATATTCATAGAATGGACAAGGATATCCTGGCAAAGCAGCTCTTCAGAAATTACAAATCCAAATCCACTTGGTTTCGAGAAGTGGAAAATGACATGAAGAACATGAACACGGCATGAACACAGAGATAATCATTGACCGAACACTATTTCGAAAAACTATACAAGAGGCAGATTTTCGGGAAAGGATAAAATCAACACGTGGAAGGAAATGGACACTGGAGGAAAAGGAGCGACACTCTCTAAGGATGAAGGAAGTGTGGGCTCGAAGGAAGCATAAAGTTGATTTATCGTGCTCTCTAAAAGGGTTATTAAAAAAAAAATTAATATTTACCAAGCGCTGAAATTTTTTACTTTATATTTTTATTAAAAATAATATTAATATATATTATCTCTGATTCCTGTAAATGGATATTGTTCTAATACACATTACTAAAATATCAGTAAAATTTAATCACTAGCCTGGCACGAATAATTGATGGTTATATTTGTAGGTTCATCATAATAATGTTAATTTAACATATTTTTGAACCTTACCATCGCAGATTCTCTTTAAATTGGGCACAGTTGTTCTATTAGTACATCCTAAACTGAGATAATTAAGAATAATTTTCGTTTCCATACCTTAGGGAAATATCTCAACCTCAAGCAGGAGTTGTAGAGGTTCGTCAAATGGGCTATTCCTCTCCTGGGCAGTTGTTTTCAAAGTATCGTTTGTACCCCGTCATGACCTGGGGCTTTATTCCCCCTCAAACGACGAAGAATAGCCTTGAGCTGTTTTGGTTATACAAACATATAATTGTTCCCGATATCTTCTGTAGACGGAAGACCTGTCCTTTTGGTTATCATTTCGCCATAGTGTTCCGCAAACTTTGTGGCCTGCTCCTCTGCTGTCATAAGTGTGTCACCATCCTGGAGTATCGTCAAGCTTCTCTTTCTGGTTCACGTTCTCAGAAGCTTTCCAGCCAGAATTTTCTGTAGTCGCCGTGCGTTTTTCGTAACTTCTCATGCCACAGTGCTGTCCACCATTGTGTCAGTAGGTTTCGGATATGGCTGGTAAAAGAGATTACTACCAACTTTGCCTCCTGATATCTGGTTCTATGCCATTTATTCTTCCACTTATTGTGCAGGGCTATAAGTTGAAGAATGTGATTCGGTGGGGGAGGCAGAGACGGCGGAAGTGGCCTGAACTTCGGTATGACAGCATCGGCGGATAGTCGCTGTGAAGTACTCCAGGTAGGCGTCCACTTCTCTAGCCGTGCAAGGGGCCTGGACAGTCGAGAGTTCGTGATGGACCTGTGCTTTGTAGTCGGCTTCTTGATACTTATATTTAGTTGGTTGTGGAGCCGATTCTTCACCGTCGATCAGGTAAACCATAGCTCTATGGTCCGATGTAATGAAGTCCAGTGCAATGCAGTCCACGAATCAAGACTACCTCGTGAGCAAAAGATCAACGGTTGACCGACGTGACGGGTTCGCTCTGTTTCGAAAGGTGTGGGTGTTGTGGTTAAATACCGTATAGGGTGACTTCAAAATAATTTTTCCAGTTTCTGTGCATATGTTGTTGTTCCAAATGGTGTGCCTCGACGTGCCACCCACGACCCAGTGCTTTGTACGTTTGGTACACACGTTTATGAGCTGGGAAAATTCATTTAGAGAGGATGAATGTCTTCTGTATAATCCAGTGATGGTCGTGTGCTTATTTAGAAGCACCTGTATTTCTAGATGATGTATGTGAGGTTCTCGTACCAATACCGGTGGAGGAAGTTTCTTCCACCTGCTGTTATGGCATACGGCTACTAAAAACCCTCCAGCTTTATCTGTTGGTTGATCACCTGCTAGAGCGTAGCCTGGTAATCTTATGCGCTGGAAGGAGGGTCTGGTGTCTGTGAAGATCACTACGGCGGGTTGGGTTTGTGCTAGCGTTAATTCTTGTAATTTTATGTATGAGTCCGTCCGTATTGGAATACGAATCATCGATCTGCTCATTTTGAAATAACCTGGTGGGAATAGGTTGATAAGTTTGTTTGTTGTTTCTGTCAGTCCTTGTATACTAGTCATAATTTTCTCCATCCATAGGGGAGTGGAATTACGAGCAATATCCGAATATGTCCGTGTGTCTGTGAGTCGAACGGTCGGGCCCGACGGGGTGGGGGGGCACCCCCGGTCCATCACTGCTTGGTTGTTTCTCCGTTGTGTTGGCTGGATCTGCGTTAACACGGTATCAGGCGTTTTCCTCAAGCCTGCCTTTTGTCTGACGATTTCTAGCCGTTCCTGGACCTTCTTCCGGAATTTGCAGCCACTAAATAAAACCACTCATTGTTCCATGCAGTTCACGTACCTAGCTGGAGCTGTAGGTCTTGGGCATTCAGCTACTGTAATGTGGTCCAGAACATCGGACACAATCTATTTTCCTCCCACAAAGATTTTTGTGTGCCCGAACTGCTGGAAACGGTGGCACTGTACGAGTCCTCTTTTACCTCTATATGGCATAGCAGTGAACCGTATACGATTAATGGTGCGCACTTTTACTTCTATCTTCTAGAAGTTTCAGTTTCTCTTCTAACTACATCGGGAGTAAGATGTCGTTAGAAGGATCAGCATTAAATTTGTGTTTTTCTACCCTCTTTATCGCTTTTCCGTAATCGACGCATGTCGACCACCCGGAAGACGTTATGTTAACTCTGTCGTCACTTCTACCAGGTCATGATGGACTTCGAGATCGTAAATGACGAATTTGCGATTCTTCGGTCCACTCGAAGTTGAGTAAGTATGCAATGGGCTATTGAAGTTCCTAAGGTAAGTCGCGACACTTTCGTACACTTCCATAGTATGAGGAAAAATTTTTATACCCTCTTTAATCTTTTGAATTTCAAAACCCTCGAAGCAAGCTGCTTTCAATTCCCTCATGGCCTCCACGGTACTTGTCACACCACTGACCACTATCGAGGGTGGCTTTCTACGCGTATTTACATTGGTATTTGTACTTTCGCTAAAAATTGAAACAGTATTGGATGTACTTATAGGGGTGCTTGTAGGGGTATTGGAAGCTCTGCAAACCTTCTTCGGGAAAGCGAAGTCTCCTGCCAGTGTTAGTATTTCCTCCTTCCTGGGGGCTTTCTTGGTCTTCAATTTCACAATTCTGTTCTTTGTAGGCCGAAGTAATGTCGAGTCCAACGAGGTGCGGGGGTAGCTTAGAAGCATGGATGCTGGGCACTCATGCACTCATCATTTTAATTTTGCTGCTTTAAATTAGTTCATAACCTAAGTAAATATAGGTTATAAATAAATTGTTAACTTTTCAATCGATGTCGCACAGATTTAATAACTTTAAATTTTATTTTATTTTACAGGTTTTAAAGCATTCTCCAGGCATCGAGAGTTGCGTTGAATCTGTAAGTACACTTTTTTTCAGTTATCTAAAATTAGCTTCTTCAGGAAAAAATGTTGGAAAAGTCTCTATCAGAAGCCACTGAAAGAACTGCCCTTTAGGGTCACATTAAATCTGATTCATTTAATAATCTTTTAATTCGGTAATAAATAAAAGAAAAATAATATTTATTAAAAGAAAATAATTAATATTTATTAAAAGAAAATAATTAATATTTATTAAAAGAAAAGAAATAATTTGTAGGAATATTTAAAAATAATTTTTTTCAAATATCGATTTTACAAATAATTTACTTTCTACTGGATGTCTATGAAGTATTTTGAAGTTGTTCTCGAGCTGAGAGATATAATTTATTTTATGAAATAAATATGAGTGGAGTTGGGGTAAAGGGCAGAGATGGGCATTAGCTTGCTAATATTTAGTTAACTAAGGTAAACACTAATAGCTAAACAGTTGTCAGAATTAGTTCCCCTAAAAAATTAAAACTAATTTAGTTATCAACTGTTAGCTACCGCTAAAGCTAATATTAAAATTATTTGGTAGTTGAAATGGACAACTAAAAACTATTTTAGCTATAGATACATGACAACTAAAAACTATTTTAGCTATAGATACATGACAACTAATAACTATTTTAGCTATAGATACATGACAACTAAAAACTATTTTAGCTATAGATACATGACAACTAAAAACTATTTTAGCTATAGATACATGACAACTAATAACTATTTTAGCTATAGATACATGGGAACTAATAACTATTTTAGCTATAGATACTTGACAACTAAAACTAATTAAAATTAACTTTAGCTGTTGAAAAAAACTGATTACTAATTCTTCAACCCTATTACCGGTTACTCTAACATATCGATAACCCTTTATAAGATTTCGGAGTTACTGAAAATGAAAAAAAAAAACATTGATTTTATGATCGCGCGACTGCGTATCAATTTATTTCAACTTTTCGGATTTTTAACATATTGGGGTCCCTATATATGTTTTCATAATAACAATGTTACTCATAACATTTCGATGTAGACGCGCTGAACTCAGGCCCACGCGCTCAGATTCAGCTCTACCTGTGACAGAACATTGATTTTCTGTTTTATCAACCATAACTTGACATTGGAATCGTGAACTCTTCTGTGTTTAAGTACTTCCAAGATGCACACTGGTAGTCTATTTTACACAGTCGGTGATGATAGTTGCCGATTTGGCGTGCACATAATACTTTGTACTCGTATAGTACTTAGCGGTTACATTTTCTTTTCCCCTAGAATAATTGTATTGAAATGAAAATCAAGAATTGAGGACTTAGTAAAAGTGGAGAATGACAGTGTATCTGGTTTCCACCATCCTGACATACGCCTTGAGTATTGTTGGTGAGTCCATTTCAAATATTATTTCTTAATGGATCATTAGTACTAGACTGTACTAGACTGTACTTTAGTGAGTACAGTCCACTTAAAATTTTAATTTTTGTACAACAAAAGAATAAATGAATGAATAAATGAAAAAACGACTCGGCAACGGTAGGCGACTCAGAATTCTTGGACGAACCTTATATAAGATATACCCTTCATCTTCATAAAGTGTGCACCGGACCCTTGAATGATTCGGGGGCGATTCAGCGTGGCTGTGGCAAATCATCTCTTTTTACAGTTGGTAAAAAAGTATTACTTTCTGAGCCGGACTACCAATATTAAATTAAACTTCATAGAACTTATTAATTGGTAAGGGAAATTGTTATCCAGATCAATTTGCCCTGACGCGCCTAAAGATGTTTCACTTCAAAAACCATATGTAAGTCAATCCAGCATATATATACTCGCACAATAGGTAATACCACATGACCTCAGCTCTAAGGGCTATTAGGGAGGAAAATATTATTTTTATTCGGCAGTTTTTACAAAATGAGACTAATGATAAACAATTTAGAGCTAGTTATTAGGATCCTCATTACCTTCAGACACCATCAATTAGTTCACCAATGCCCTGATTCTCATCATCACTTGCACTAAACTCCCCAGAGCAGTTAGGCTAAAATATACTATCACCGCTATTAGGTTTTAGCACTTTCTCGACAGGGCACTCACTTTAGTACTCGGATTGCCTATTAACGATATTTACCCCCTAGCCGGTGGGTAATTAAATAGTAAATTTTAATTTTCTTCTAGGGGTGGTTAATCCGACCCCGGGCGCTCCCTACATTTGGGCCAATTAACAAAGGATCCTCCTTAATGAACAATTTACTCTTCTCTCCAATGTCGGGGAATTTGGGTCATTCCAGCAAGTCCAATTTATAGAGCAAAATCCGATAACTATAATTGAAAATCGGGCAGTGGTTGAGATAGCTTTCGGAATTAATTGTAATTGGCGAGATGTTTGCTATGTTATTAATCCGCTTCTGTAACTGATTGAGCGAGAGTAAGGTTGACATTTGTCGTACTTTATGATTTACACTAGCATAATTACTACTACTGGCTAATAATATCAACCTGATAATTTTTTACTTAAAAAAACAAAACCATTTGGTTGGGTACAAAGAACAGATGAATCAATCTATAATGAGGTCAAGTTTTATAGACAAAAAATATGAAAAAATACTGTAATCTCAAATTAAAATCTTTATTTATTTTGCTAAATGTTTTTCCTTTCCGGGCTATCCATAAAGTTAATTCTATATAATTATTTTTTTATTCATTAAATTATTTTTAATTAGCTTATAGTAAGTTAGTATATCTTTAATTTAATTTATTTTTTCTGATAAATTTTTTTTTTTATTTCTTAGGGTATGGATTAAGTTTTATTCAACTGGAATATCCGTTCGTTTGTACTATGTAGACACCATATAGCGTTTTTCTATCTTTTTATTTTTTACAGGGAAAACAAAACCACAATAAAGGATTATAGAAAGGGAGGATGACATGTTTCGATCGCAGGTGGTTAATCTTAATACTTTAACCCTGCAGAGCTTATTTTTGGGTCTACAATACTCCGTCCTGGGGACCAGTACAAATCTATTCTTTCGAAATTTTAAGTTGCTTTACTATGCATATCCAGTTAGTAAACATTTCGTAAAAGTGTGACAGTAAATATTAAGGGAGGCCTCAGTCAGTTTTAACTATCTTTACATATTGAAAACTCGTACGATTTCAATTACTAGGTGATTACATATTTTATTTAATGATAAATATCAATTTTAAGTTTTTATTCCCGATTGCGTTTCTTCTCTTTTTTATCGTCTTAATTTTTTTTTAAAGCGTATTTTTCCAGAAATTATCCTTTTTCTTATCCGTTATTTGAGAAAAACATCAACTGGAGGAGCCGTTGTTAAAATATAGCTGAATACATAAAGGTGTTGTTTTTTTTGCTTCAGCTAAAGTAGTTGGTGGAAACTGATAAAATTGATACTAGACCCATTTTACACTGATCCCCAAATTTCCTAACTACAAATATATACGTGCCGAGAAAAATATGATTACGCCTGCATAAGCAAAAGTAGCAGACAGAAATCTAGTGATACTTGGACAGTGCGCCGTTCGACCACTGCACAAGTAAAGGCATAC